>NC_085001.1:10743056-10760556 GCF_963854185.1 Sardina pilchardus
GATAGGGGTGGAGTAGTGGTGTGGTGGTGGAGGGGTGGAAGGGTGGTGTGGTGGTGTAGGGGTGGAGGGGTGGAGTAGTGGTGTGGTGGTGGAGGGGTGGAGGGGTGGAAGGGTGGTGGAGGGGTGGAGGAGTAGTGGTGGGGTGGAGAGGTGGAGTAGTGGTGTAGGGGTGGAAGGGTGGTGTGGTGATGTAGGGGTGGAGGAGTAGTGGTGTGGTGGACGGGTGGTGCGCTATAACTTTCCTCTCACCATTAGGGCTTAAGGTTTGTGACAGAAGGCAAATTACATTTAGTGGCTTTGAAATATGATGTGAGACGCTGGAGTGTAGAGGGCATGTACATATGGAGTAAACACACATGTGCACTCACTTACACTGTTACACACACACAAGACTGAAATGTGCACACACACATACACACACACATGCGCGCGCGCGCGCACACACACACACACACACACACACACACACACACACACACACACACCACGTCATGTTATTGCTTGACTTTTTACTACCTGATCAAAAGATGGAAAATAAGTAACACCAGTAATATGACACATTCATTGGATCAGTAAGAGTCAGCTCTCTCTCTCTCTCTCTCTCTCTCTCTCTCTCTCTCTCTCTCTCTCTCTCTCTCTCACACACACACACACACACACACACTCCCTCCTCTCTCTCTCTCTCTCCTCTCTCACAGAGCTTTGTAGGACATGGCTGCTGGGTGCTTGCCAAGTCACACTTGACTCTGAATGAACAGCAGTATCAAAACAGAGATTAGTACACACAACACAAGTCAAACATGCTAACGATTGTGTTTGCCTACCGACACTGATAGTGATCTACAGTAAGTAAGGGATAATCAACGACGCGCAAATCGTTTTATAGGAAAATAATGCACGTTCGAAGTGGTAATAAGGTCCCGACGCCGCAGGCGATAAGAAACGCACGGCGCGGAGTTGATTATCCTGCTTATACCACTGCTACTATCATTTTCGTTTATATTGCCTCAGATACAACGTTTTTAGTTACCATTACATTCACGTTGGCGAATTAATATTCAAGTGTGATAAATAAGCCCAAAAAAAATCAGCTTCAATGGGGATGTCGCTAGGTGGAACTGCTGAGCCAATCCAGATCTCCTTACAGGTTTGTCTGGGTTTACCTACAGTAGGCTAGAATATGACTGTAAGTAATACTGGGATGTTTTGCACCTGAATAAATGTAAAATATAAATGTAAATGTCAATTACTGTTTTGTCTAACAATTGCTGAAGCTAATGCGCCTAGGCCTTTTATTGGTCTGAAGGTATTGTTTTGACAAGATATGTCTATAATACCATCATCTCTTACATCACTTTTATACTGGAGTTAGAAATTGATGGACTGATTTGAAAAGTGCAGTTGGCAGGACTGGCAGATTGAGGGGACTTAGCCAACATTTTGAATATACAACTCTCATGCCCCATGCCACTGCCACCGAACACCCGCCCATCAAGTTTACTGTAAGTGCTTAATAGTGACTGTGCCAATCTGCCAATGATCATACTGTGCTTACCCTTGGCTTACCAAAAGAACCAGGTATGGTGGATTTTTGCAAAACAAACATGAACCGGCGGATGTTGTTTTTTTCAGAGCATACTGTCAGTTTCAATGAATATGATCAAAAACATCTTGCCAATTGCAGCTTTAAAACTTTGAAATAATTAATGGAAGTTCCATTAAGCCGTGTGCCATGTGGAAGAGGAAGACATGTCATTCGCCCCACTGTTCAAACATTATAGCAATTTAATCAAGGCTAACTGCTTTCACAACAATATTTCAACATTGAGATAAGCAGTACAAAACCATGGATAGAAAAGACATCATGCTTCTCCACAAGAGGGAACCATTGTTTTTCTATACGCATCCGGATTTAACCTCCCATCTGCACAGAAATAGAGTAAAATGACCACCTGCAATTTTAAACAGCTTGACAAATTATAATTGTGTGTGTGTGTGTGTGTGTGTGTCTAAGATATTAAACCTCCAGGCACACACACAGACACACACACACACACACACACACACACACACACACACACACACACACACACACACACACACACACACACACACACACACACACACATCAAATAGCCTATCACATATGCATTTTTTACAAACCTCTAAACCAACTTTTACTTTATTCGAATATAAGGAATTACTATAAGTATAACATTTGCCTTGAGTTGACACGGAGCGACAGGCTGACACGCCCCTGCACACCCTCACCACAATAGCCTGTACTACTGAGTTTAGTACATCTCCAACTCAGCACTTTGCTAAAGGAGGGTTGTGTTTGGGACTGAGTGCAGAGCGAAGGCTAAGATACTGCACAGTTTCTTCAACAAAAATATGGATGTCTCTTAATATGTGAGACAAAGACATTTGACCTTTTCCTGTCTAATTGTGAGCTTTTTATTATTCTCGAAATCTAGGTATATAGGCAACGTCAAGCCGTGAGAGGGGTTGATTTAAAAACCGAGGGCTTCTGTCAAATATAAAACTTAGAACATATATTCCTAACTCATCTTGGTTTCAGTCATCATCACCCTGGATTCGATGCATAGTATGACTGAAAACAGATCAACTGATAAGAGGAGCAACATTTAACGACTCAGTCAAACGATTACTAAACGTTTCAGGCAAGTGCTGAAACAAGCGACCATTTGTGCTGGAGGAGAGTCCATATCTAAAATTTCGTACCTCTCCTCACACCCTCGACATCGGCGCACTCTCACACGGCGGTGTCTGCATACACTACTGAGTGAAAGCTTCCGCTGCGCACTACACCGGCAGAAGAAAACCGGCTACTGACATTCAGCGAGCCCACCTCAAGCGGAAATTTGGCAAACATAATTCATACAATTTAATTTCCTCTGTCTCTAATCGTCCACATTGGCATGACTTCTCAAACAAAAATAACAATGCATTATTATGAATACTATGGAGAGTTTGTGATGATTTTCTGAGCTTGGCAAGTATCATCGCGCATGTGCTTCCCGCTTCTGCACCGATCAAGTAGCACAGGTCGATCAAACGGAATACATGACTACGCTGCGTGGACCGTGCGTTAAGTGATAGTCCATTTAACTGACCTCCGACAGCGGAAAGTCAAATGAGATAGTGGTTTGGACATTAATGCTCTTGAAGAACCGTAGATGCGAGGACGATTAAAGCAGCAAGGGTTGGTGACATGGATTTAATGCAACTTTATAGCACACCAATGTGTTTCGCGATTGGGGAACTACCAGATACTTTAATGTGATAACCAGCGGTCGTCGTATTTTCATCATCTCTCCTGTCTCACCCTGTGAAACAACACGAAACCTAATGGAAGTTTTTTGGAGAGCACAAGTTAACATGTTGCGTGTCTTCACCCTGCAGTCAATTGTGATACTTCTTGGAGGTAAGCAAAATATGATTGACTGTGTTGGTTAACTTTTTAAAATGTATCAATGTTGCTCCCATCCCTCTCTTTTCATCAAATGCTATCCTAATCTGACGTGTTAGTCTTGAAATGGTAATTTGATGCCATTGTATGGACATTTCGCTGGACATCTCGTTTAAGTGCGTTTTTCCAAATCGCGTGTGTGTTGGAGATTATATGCGAGAATCCAGTTAATTACCGGAGCGCTCTGTGGCTCCGTGGCTCCGTGAGAGAGCTTACACGATGGCATTGTTCGGTGTGACAGCAGATAACGTGAAGGTTTGTGCTGCGCTGCCACTGGTCTAGGGAACGCAACGGCGGCATGTCTGTCGCACACACAGGCGCAGTGTACCTGTCACATTGAATCCTGTTTTTAAACTCTTGATCCGGTGCACGACATGGCAGAACACACACACACACACACACACACACACACTCACTCTCTCTCTCTCTCTCTCTCTCTCGCTCTCTCTCTCTCTCTCTCTCTCTCTCTCCCCCCCCCCCCCCCCCCCCCCCCCCCCCACACACACACACACACACACACACACACACACACACACACACACACACTTGTGTCCGTGCACAAGTAAGCACTAATTCTCTCACGGTCGCTCACCCTCTCCACAATGACAGTCAGAGGAATTAATCTGGGTTAAAACGGAAATCTCTCAGATAAAATGCAACCGAACCCTTTTGGCATCCAGCTGCACGAAACGTGTTTCTTTCTCTTTTTTCCTTTTTTTTCTTTCAGTAGGACGTGGTTGTATTATTGGAGCTTGTCGTGTAGCCTACATTTGGTCCATTTGCCAATGGTTCTCAGTCGGATGTCCGAACTTCTCAGTGAACATAAAATATATTTGTAACAAGACAATGAATCGTGGTGTGCTTGTACGTTTTCACATTTGTCTTGATCGTGTTCGTGCTCTTTTGTTCGTGCTCGTATTGGTCTAAAGACACTTGTGTGTTTTATATAACCTTTACAGGACAGGAGATCCGACACCCCATTCTCTCTCTCTCTCTCTCTCTCTCTCTGTGTGTGTGTGTGTGTGTGTGTTTTTACTTGCGTTGCGTGCTTATGGAGAGGAACAATCTAATCTATGATGCAACAGTACTGTCAGAAAAAAAAACCCATATGGTTTGGCACCAATGGCAACTGGAAAACGCATCACGGAACTTGATGCCAGTGAGATAATTCCTATTCGTGTTTGATATTCTCCCCACATGTCAATAAAACATGTAGATACATGTTGCTTTTGGAAAGTTCATGATGAGAAGGATGATGTGTGGTAGTATTCCCTAGTGGAGCTTGGTTGGATTGTGGAGAGATCTGAACTTGAAGGGCCTCTTTAAAGATGCAAACTTCATCCAGTTTGGCAAGGAACACCGCATACAAGGACACACTGCCAAGTGTGTCTCAACTAGGAGTCTTAATATCTTATGCATATGATGGAGTGCATTGACTACTCAGATCATTAATCTCAACGGTTATATTTAAGGATATCGTCTATTCTGCTGTGTCAAATAGAGTGACAAAGCAAAAATAAAACAATAAAGAAAATTGAGAGAACGTTAGAGGAACTTAATGTAACCCAACTGGAGGTGTACTATACCCCTCCAACTGCTGATCTATATGTATTTGCGGAGCACATGGTCAACCCGGTGTAGTATTCCAGGATGTAATACATATGTTCGCTCTAGGGTGACCACCTCCAGTCAGACAAAATGTGGGACAAGTAGCATTGTAAAGAGGGACAATGTGGGACAGACGTAATAACTTAAAAACTTAAGATATATTGCCAGATCTAATTTACTAAGCAACATTTTTTTTAATCTACCGACATAAGATTAAGACACTACCTAGGCTAAAAGACAAAACATTAATTTCGCAACATCTCATCTTTATTGGGACTATCAAAATTGTCAGCTGTCCAAGGGACCAGGCATTATGCAGCTGAAAGAATGCACTCAGTGAATCAAATTCTTAAAATACAACACACACAAAAAAAATATTAGACCCACCTAGCCTAAGTTCAACCAAATATAAGGCCTATAGTCTATAGTTGAGGCTTGCATAGAAAGTTGAACTATTTCACTGCAAATAGGTAAACCAGAATCTTTTATGATTTGCATGTTTCTTTGATGTGTTTTTTATAATCTGACAAGGAGGTTATTTTCATCGGGGCTTGTTTGTCTGTTTGTTTGTCTGTCTGTTGGTTCGCAAGATAACTCAAAAAGTTAAGGATGGGATTTTCAGGAAAGGTCTGAAATGACCTACGGAACAAACGATTAAATGGGAGTTATCCAGGAGGAGGCGGTTGTGTTTTCGCTTGGCCTAGGTCTGCGCTCTCGGAGTGTTTTTTTTTAGTTTTGTAGGACTCACTTGCATGTCGCTTCACATCGTATTCTTCACCATGCCCCAGAGAAAAACGCAAATGCAAAATGCCCTCTCTGCTTCGCCGTCTACAGGTCTTTGCCAAGAGTATTGCGGTCCATTCGCTAAAAGTGCATCTTTCTCGTGGCCACACTGGCCATGGCTGCTTAATCTGACCGAAGAGCGCGCTCTTCAATTTGAGATCTTTGACAACGTTGCGGAGGCGTTCGTGCACCAGGCAACAGTTTGATTGACGTACGACTCAGCCTATCGACTACCGATTTTATTGCTCTCCTTTGAACTATTGGACATAAGTTAACACTACGCCTGTGGGCATATCTGTGAATTTATTTTCAATGGGCCAGGGTCGAACGAAAAAGCGGGACAGATGCTCAATTTGCGTGAGGCGGGACAAAGGGTAAAATTGCTGTACAGTACAACGTAAAGCGGGACAGGTGGTCACCCTAGGTCGCTCTCCTGACTGATTCAAGGAAAGACTCAAGTCATTATTCAGCTCCAATCTGCCCTGACCCATTTTGCTGTTATCAGTGACTTTCATGTAGATAATGGTGTACAGCATTGACATGCCCTGTTGAGAGGAATGCTATTTCATTAACGGAATGTGAGGTGCACCACTCACACCTGCTCATGTTGTGTGAGTGATTCTCCCGAGCTCTCGTTCTCGCTGCCTGACGTTTTGTGGGTAGAGCTCAATTGCTTTCCCATGAAGGAGTGGGATCATGCTGTGATGGTCAATAGTTGCTCTGCTTAATCAATTAAATATCAAGCATGGCTGAACAGGTCTCTTCTTCACGGTAACAGTGCACTTATCTCTATCAGATTGCATAATGTAACAGAGAGTGAACAGTATGATACTGGAACATGATCAGGTCAGTAATCGTACTGTGACCTTTATTCACATTTATACATTATCCGAGTTGCTTTAAAAAAAAAAAAAAAAAAAAAAAAAAATCAAGGACGTTTTTTGGGGGGGCTTTTTATGCCTTTAATGTGATAGGAGAGTGGAGAATGACAGGAAGCAAGTGGGAGAGAGAGGCAGGGTGGGATCCGGAAAGGACCACGGGGCGGGAATCAAACCCTGGTCACCCGTGTAGCAGTGTCACCGGTGCAGGTGATCCAGCCAGTTGCACCATAGGGGCCTGCTTGTAATATTTTACTTGTATATGCTTTTGTCCAAGAATACTAACATACATGCCTATGACTACACAGCGTTCATCTCCACTCCCTGCCCTGGCAAACACTTTAGCACTGTACTGAGACACCGTAGTCCAACATCCCTGGATTAATGATGTAATTATCTGTCCATCTATTGGTGAATTGCTCCTTAGCCATCTGTGGCTTCGAGGAGGCTAGATTTTCTTCTGCGTTTCACCATAGTGAGTGGGAAGAACAGAATGGACCTCTAAATGGGCTGGTAATGGGCTGGAGATGATGTTTGTGTTTTCACATTTAGAGAACGTGACTTATTTCGTTATTTCAGATGGAGTGAAGCAGAGAAGAAATGGAAAATGATTCTGTGTTGTGTGTGCGTGTGTGTGTGTGTGTGTGTGTGTGTGTGTGTGTTTTCTTCTCGCATGCCTCTCTACAGTATGAATCTGTTCTCAAATGGGGTTGGGGTTGAAAAAAGAAGCAGGAATGTTGCTGGGGGAAATGAATGGTTAAGCTGTCAATAGCAAATGGCTTCTGCCAAGTTCAAGCAGTAGGTCAACAGCCAGCCAACCCAGATTGTCTATTATCCCTCCCCAATGTTGCCCTCTGCAGACACATCATACACTCCATATGATGCACTCATACAATAATGGTTCTTGCGGTGCTATATAGAACCATGCAGGCTAAAGAACCCTTAGAGGTTCCTTTGATGAACTCTTCAAAATGGTTTAAAGAACCATTTAGTGCCATATATGAAGCATGCAACAAAACCATTTTCTATACAGCACCTTTCACTCTAAGAGTGACCTGACTACGAAGGCAACAGACATTAGCATGATTCACAACTTAAAACATCAAATGAATGGCATCTAAGACAATGGGTGCACTGTTCCCCAAAATTCGCAACATATTTTACTGTAAAGATGTGTTGTGCAACAGTCGTATACAAGTGATCCTAGCATGAATCCACACGTGCACTTGAAGCTCAGCTGTTAGATCTTTGTTCGAGCAACACCAATGCCGTGTGTTTGCTTCTTGGTGAATAACATATTCGGTGAAACAGGTCTGGTCTTTCTCAAGGAGAGCAACAGCAGCACACAGTGTGTGTGTGTGTGTCAGTGTGTGTGTGTGTGTGTGTGTGTGTGTGTGTGTGTGTGTGTGTGTGGATCGTGGTCTGCCACCGAGCAGGTGAAAGGACCGGGGTCAGAGCCAAGAGAAGAGACACCTTTTTAACGCCGCACCTGCAGGAAGGCGTTAACTCCAAGGTCATCCTCTAAGTGTGTGTGCAACATTCTCTTCTGTCTGCAAGAACGTGTCACACAGAGAGTGAAAAAGAGAGAATCACAAAGACACGAAGACAGAGAGAGAGAGAGAGAAATCTGATAGAAACACAGAGGTTAGGAGAGAGACATGCAGAGAAAAAGAGAGAAAGAGTGTGAGATTGATAGAGACAGGGAGGCTGAGAGAGAGACAGAAAGAGAGCGAGAGAGAGAATCAGAGACACAGAGGATGAGAGAGACAGAGAAAGGAAAAGAGAGAATGATAGAGACAGAACGAAAGAAAGAGAGAGAGAGAGTGAATGATAGAGACACAGAGAGGCTGAGAGAGAGAGAGAAAGAAAAGGACTGAAAGAGTAAGGGAACAGGAGAGGGAACCATGCTGTGTGCGTCACAAAAGTATTCACACTGCTCGTTCAATTCTGTTTTATTCCTATAACACTTCTCACAAAAGGCATCACCACAAAGCCGCTTTGCAGACACTGTGGATGAGGCGAACGGCCTAAACTCTTCAAATAGACAGAAAAGTAGAGTGCTCAGCCTGGAATTCTGAAACGAATGCAAGAGAATGCAGTTCTTTCCCCCGAGTGCGATGCAATCTAAACACAATTTAACAAACCTAACTTTAGAAGGGAGTTTGAGACATTTTTTTTTGTTCCTTGGCTTTACAAATGTTTATATATGAACTCTTCCTTTTGCTGGTGGTTGGCTGTCTGCATTGTCCTATATGTCCTACACACCAGTCTTTTATTGCCGTGCTTCTTTTTCTGCAAGGGATGGTTGAGCCACATGGCCTTCCTCAGTGTCCAGTGCTGATGAAAGACAACAGAGCAAGAACAGTCGCCATGCCTGAAAACATTCTTTTGACGTCTTATTTCAGTGCACATGTGCTCAGTGCCTCTAGTCACTATTGCTTTTAAATTGAAATGGAATGGAATGGGCATTTCAACCATGTATGCTTCACCTTACTGCATACTGGTGACAGCAAAACAGCAGACCTCACCCCCTCCCCCACCCCCCCAAAAAAAGAACACATCGATTTCACATGTGGATTTGAACCCAGTCACAGGGACGGTGACTTGACCTGATCCGACCCACTGTCCTGCTGTCACAGAGCAGCTGGTGAGGTCAGAACTTTAGCCCTGAAGATGTCCACCTTCTGGAGGCCCTGCTGTGTGGTGTAGAGGTCCTCCTGGTAGGGCGGTGTTAGGGTGGAGGTGTGGAGGCTGAATGTTAGCCTCTGATCTGTGATCTGACGAGGGAAGGGCAGAGGGGTCAGGGCCTGGATCCCTCTGCTCAGGTGGACGTCCGGTGGGCAGGGTCCGGCTTCACAGTTTGTGGCGTCCCGCTGCTGGAGGTCAGGCATTCCTTCCCTGTGTTTTTCAGCAGGGAGATTGAGAAACAACAGGAGATCAAGATAGAGCAAAGCAGAGAAACTGTTCTGGTGTTGTCTGCTGCCACAGTGTCTAAATGTGTGTATGTATGTGTGTGTGTGTGTGTTTGTGAATGTGTTTGTAGGTGTGTATGCGTGTGTGAGTATACTGTATGTGTGTATGTGTGTTGTGTATGTGTGAGTGTGTGTCAGTGTGTGTGCGGCTGTGCGTGCGCATGATATTTGATATATGAGTTTATCTATCATCATGCCAGTGTATCATAAATTGGCCTTGTGTTTGCTGAGTGTGTACACAGGCAACTTTGCCTGTCTTATTGTGTGCTTGCCGTGTGTGTGTGTGTGTGTGTGTGTGTGTATGTGTGTGTGTGTGTGTGTGTGTGTGTGTGTGTGTGTGTGTGTACCAAAACTGTTTGTCTGTGTTTCATTTGTGTTGTATGGTGCCCATTTGTCTGTGTCATGTCTCTGCTTAAGTGAGCCCTCTGCGCTTGGCAGATTTAGCCAACGCACAGTAAACGTTATGGAATAACGCCGTTATTACTCATTCAAAGAAAAGACAGATTTAGCCAACGCACAGTAAACATTATGGAATAACGCAGTTATTACTCATTCAAAGAAAAGACAATGGGTCCTCCGAGACGCAAGACTTATGGTCTGTACTTCCGTGAATATTAGTGGTGCTTGCTCAAAACGACTGCGATTCATTAAACAGCGGAATTAATGGGAACGGCTTCTATTCTGTGGGGAATTTTCTTTATTGATTTCCGCTCCGTCCAGCTTTTTCAGACCGCACTTTTTCACCCGGCGGTGGGACATGTCCTGTGTCCCTGCTGCTGGCCTGAACGCTCTACTGGGAGGTGGAGCCTTGGGGGTGGACCCCTGTCCTCAGCGCAGTGCTGTGTCTGATATCAGGAAGAGTTTGTGAAGCCTTTAAGCTCCCTGTTTGTATGAAAAATACCGTGATTTTCCAACGATTAGCCTCAGCTTATACATTGACTTTGCTAAAAATGACTTAAGCTATGAGGTTAATACATGGAGGCAGTTAATATGGTATTAATATGGTTTTGTTTCTTTTAAGTTGCATAACACACTGTTCTGTGGCTTATACAGTGGCTAATGCACAGGAAATTACTGTAGATGTGCCTGTTTAAAATGTTGCTTGATTTCATCCATATCTGTAAAGTTCCAGAAAGCATATTTTTATGAGACTTGAAGTTTATTTTTTTAAATGACTTTATTGAATGGGCAGAGTTTTTGAGTTTGTCTTTGTTTACCTAGTCTTGCTGTTTCAGTATTTTATTGAGCACGGGATGTTACACAGTAGAGAGGGAAGTTTGTCAGTGAGGCATACTGTACATGACGTCTCTTTTGCCCTTTCCTCCCTGCACTCTCACAACGAATGTGTCGAAAACATCACAACTTGCCGTGTTTTTACTGTAACACATCTCTGTGTCCAGATAGGGACAACTCATTTGTTTTGACAGCGTGCTTGGGTTGGAAAAGTTTTTGTGAATTAGGATGTCCCTGAGTACAGATGGTGCCCAGATCCTCTCCTATACCAACAGGCCTCACCACCATCCAATGGCAACTTTCCACTGAGCAGTGACTGAGTCATGTAATCACTGGCTGATATAAAAAGCTGTTATTTTTATTTGTATTTATTTTTGGGAGCCTGGAGCTGGGGTCCCGCTTGCAAGTTGGTAATAAACATGTGTGAGTGTGATGGAGTTGATCAAAATTCTGGGAGATTTCCACCGCAGGATGTCTGTGTTACTGAAATGGAAGTTGTTTTGGATAAAAGCATCTGCAGTGTAAACACTGAACACAGACGTGTTCACCCCGCTGCCTGCATGGAGAACAACTCTTGAGGTGTAGGCTACTCAAAATAGCAAGCGAAGACAAAAGTTTGCAAACGTTCGCCGTGAAATGTTTGCAAATGCACTCGAGCGGCATACGGAGTTAGTTTTGTGTGAGCACACATTGATTTTGGACTAATGCCTTGAATGTTCGTCGTCTCTGTTTTGCTGAATCTGAACACACCTGTGGTCAGCATGCGGCCGATTTGTCTTTGCCGTTTTACAAACCTTACAAGACGATAAACGCCTCTGGCAATGTCAAAGGCCTGAAAGATGCTAGACTTTTTTTTCTTTTATCTTTCTGTGGTGGCTTGTCTGCATTCACTTGATACATGACCTATCTTGACGTGATTTGTTTTATGTCTGTTTCCTCTGCAGTGTTTTACATTACATGACAGATAAGGGCACAGTTTTATAGCTATGTTTTAGCTACACAGTCTGTCTGTCTGTCTACCTTTCTGTTTTTACTTGTAATAAGATATGATATGATATGATATGATATGATATGATGTGATGTGATAATATTGATTTATTAAATATTGAATGGCCCCATGTGTAGTAATAGCCATTTGGTTTTGTGGCAGATGGGCGTGTGGTCTAATGCATTCTCAGTCCAATCTCATGATGGCTCAGTAAAACGGTGTGTTTTTCTATCTGCCCCCAGAGGGGATGGACACGCTTCACTGCCCCGGGGGTACTTTGGTTGCTGGACGCTGGATGTACAAGAACACATGGATGTATAAAAGTAGTGCATTCCTGATGGGTCTGCAGCTGGAAAGAGCTTCTTTTAAACGTCTGTGTACACAGTATGTCGATAAAATAGCAGGGTCGTGTTTCACAGGGGGGTTTGACAGGTAGGGTTTTGGATTGAATACGCTAGCTACTACTCATTTGACTTCCAAATTTGGAAGTCAAATGCACATTGATTTACTCTGTAAGCGTGACCTCAACCTTACAATTAGCCCCCACCACAGTCATACCTGCTCAGCTTAGGTAGAGGTGAGCAATCATACCTGGTCAGCTTAGGTAGAGGTGAGACTGTCGCATCAGAGGAGTGGATGACATGCCGTATAGATTTCAACATGGAGGTGGAGACTCAGGAACAAAATCAACAGCACAGACGTACAGTCTTTGAACGCAGCCTAGAGGGATAAGGTGTGCTGAGAGTAAATGGATTAAGAGTCTGCAGTGAAACCCCTTTAGTCTCAGGAAAAGCAGGAGTGAGCAGCCATTTGTTCACGTTGCGGTCTGGAGGTGACCTGGGTTGCCAACAATGTAATCAGTCTCCGTCCATTGCCGGGTCTGAGGGGGATCTGGGCTTTTTGAACGTATGGCTGCTGCGTATAGCCTCCTCGGAGGCTGACCTTTACTTCCTGTCATTTCACAGAGGTTTTTATACAAAGCAACTTAGAGATATATGGCAAGGATATATTTCATTAGCTTCCTGGGTAAGGAACTGATGACTCCGGTATTGTTAGAACAGACCACACACCCTACCAGCTGTGCCGAGGGAACAGTTGAAATGGAGGATTGTGGGTAAAACGGTTATGAAACCAATTAACCTTCATGTAGCATTGAATTATTTATATGTAAAAGTTCAATGAGCATTTTTTCTATCTTAGAGACAGAATGCTTACTGTGTGTGCTATTTGGAATTGTGTACACTAGACATTATCTTACTAAGGCAATCGGAGGCGTTAAGCAAGCTAAAAGTTTGGATGAGGTCAGCACAGTGTAAGTCTGTGTGCATTCGAAAAAAATACTAATGAATGCAATTACAGTATCTTGCATTTCTATATTCAAACACTTCAGGGAGATTGCTTAAAAACTTCACTTAAGTCTGGGTGAGCATGTGCCCACTTAGTTTAAATGAGCACAGCAACACTGAAGGCAGTATACTGTAATCTGGAATAATCTGATATTGTTATTGGACTGGTTGAGTCCTGGATTGGAGCTTCTGTGCTATGGCAGTCCCATAGTCTGCAGTCGTCTTGAGTCGTCAAACAGTGTTTCTGTTTGGAGATTGTGATTGCGGAGAAAAAAAGAGAGCTTTCACCTGACTGAGATGTGCCGTTGTTTTGTAGTTTGACTTTGATGAAAGTTTTTTGTCAGTTGGGATTGTTTGTAATGGAATTCAATGGGTGGTCAGAATTATTGCTCATGCTGTGATGGGCAATTTGAAATCCGACAGTTCCCGCAGAGGGTTTTTTTCTCTCAGAGAGATCAAATTCTTGTTTGCTCATACTTATGATTTTCAGCTTTTACACAGACACACACACACAGCAGCTTGCAGACAGACAGAGAGAGAGAGAGAGAGAGAGAGAGAGAGAGAGAGAGAGAAGAGAGAGAGAGAGAGAGAGAGAGAGAGAGAGAGAGAGAGAGAGAGAGAGAGAGAGAGAGATTTTGGAGTGTTGCGGTGTTGTGAAATTAATGGCTGTGTTAATTACTTTGACTGGTTACATTGTCACTGCTTGAGTTACAGAGTAATGAGGCAAACTAATCAAAATAGATGAAGACCAACCAACAGGAAATGAATGAATTAATGAATCAATACAATAATGAATTAATTAGATTATTAAAAGTATTTAAATGGATATTCCAAAACGGAACCATCTCTAATACCATTTTAAGCCTCCAAAAAACCATTTGAGCCTCCGGGCTACATTTCACAGAAATACCCACTGAATTGTTTTTGTAATCTTGTCAATGTCTGGTGGTTGTTATCTGTGGAGATTAGGCCCATTAAAGCTGTGTGGTTAGGGCCTGGTGTGGCTGAGCCTGCCCGTGGGAGGAGACAGCAAGAAAGGAAAAGCGTGTTTGACTTTCCTCTCCAAAAGGACAAATCCTCGGGTTTTTTTGTCTGCTGTGTGGGAGTGTAAAAGACACACTTTGCTTTGTGTGTCTCTTTTATGTGAGATGGATGCCTTTTTAGGAGTCTTTTAACGGCATGAGAAACATGGCCAAAAATGCCCAAAGTGTTTGAAACACATTTAGCAAAGCCATTTTACAGCATAGACATTATTATAGAATGTTCATGATATGACATTGAGGAGCAATTGTAAAGACTTAATGCTGATGGCTAACAATGTTATGACTTGTTATGTTATGAGAATGCTTATTCTACAGTAAGTGCAATTACACATGAATGCAGTGACAGTATAGAAAGGAGATGTTGTTTAAGAGGCACTGTGGTTAATATCATTGAGCAAAGTGGTGAGAGACTTTCAGAGCTCCGTTTTTGAAATGTGCAAGTGAATGTGGAAGATCCAATCTGCTAGTCTGACAGCGCTGGCTGTGACAGAGAAATATGATCTCCAGCGCTCACGGCTCAAGTTAAAATGTTTGGAATGGGATCAACTCGCTGCCCATTTTAATTCCCTGTCCCACGGCCTCATCTGAAGTGACGCAAAGCGTGGAGGCACACACGCATGCGCGCACACACACACAGACGCACGCATGCATGCACACACACACACACACACACACACACACACGCACACACAGAGATGCAGACGCACGCCTGCACACACACACACACACACACACACACACACAGACACAGACGCACGCACACGCACACACACACACACAGACAGACACAGACGCACGCATGCATTGCACGCACAAACACACACACACACGCGCGTGCACACACACACACACACACACACACACACACATAATCCTCCAGAGCGTCCATGGTGTAATGAATCATATTGACAGAAGCTGAACTGTGCCTCTGATGTGTGTGATAAAAAAAGAGAGTTGCGGGGTTTGAAGTTTGAGCACATTTGGGACACGCCGGCTACTGCCTTGTATGTGTGTGTGTGTGTGTGTACGTGTCTTTGTGTGTGCCCGTGTGCGTATGCTTATGCTTTCACCTTGGAAGCATATGTTTCATCACTTGAAACACAATATTTCAGACCGCTGCAAAGGTTTACTTGAGGGGGGGGGGGGCGTCATGTGTGTGTGTGTGTGTGTTAGACACCGCCAACAAAAAGTTGTGCTTAGAGAAGAGAACAGCGAGAGAAGGGCGATGAGGACAGTCTGCCGAGAGAGCTGAATGTGTGACCTTGGATCACTGGACAGAAAGACTCACCGGGCACATTCAAACCCAATACTCCGCTCCAATCAGATTGAAGTCCTGATAGTGGACAGGGATGAAGCTTGCCCATTGTGAAGCTTCCTCTCCTTTCAAGCATGCTTTAGTCTATCAGCAGGCTATACCTTGCTGCACGCTCCTGAGCTGCAAATGCTTCTCAAGTGGAGAGGACACTCGAATATCACATACTGTATAGGCTGCCTCTCAATATCTCTCCTCGATCCTTGAGGGGCGTTCCCACTGCTCTATAACTTACACTGGATAGACTATCCCATTGTTGCTGCCCCATCTTTCTTTATGCAGATCAGTGAGGATCGAGCCCCGAGGAGGAAGGGAGGATGTATAAAAGCCGAATGAGAGGCACCCATAGACGTGCAGGAAACCTCTTTGTGTGTGTCAAAAACTCATGACGCCATCATTGATGTTCTCATTTTGTATGTGGCCTGTTAAAGTCTATATTTCTTATAGTTCATATTTTACTTGTGTGTGAACTGTGAGCCCATGTAGTAATTGCACAACGGATATTTATTGAATTTGTCAAATTAAATCTGATTTTTAGTTTAAATATTTATTGTGGGTGCTCAATCACTTTTAAACCTCTGAGATTATTGGCTCCGTCAGAAAATCAGTTGGTCAAGGACACATTAATTCTTTTTTTTTTTCTCCCATTAACACTTATTTTCTTTAAATCATGACTATTTAACTTGAGTGCATTTCGTGAAGAATTGGTCTGATGACCCTCTGAATCAGACTAATTGAAGTTTCTTCTCCCTCTTTGATTTGATTAGCAGGGGGATTTTAAAAGCCATTTTTTAAAGACAGCGTGTTTCTTTTAATCACGGCTAATGAAGGAGCCTTGATGTTTATTGAACTGTCTGTGGTCCTCAAGGTCAGCCTTGATAACATTGGCAGGCAACACAAAAAGATTCACTGCCTCCTCTAAACCAAACAAGTGGACACATATGCTTCCTGCTTCCTGCTTTCTCCACCAAACCTGTCTTGGTTTTCAGCCAAAGTGAAGCTGAATAGGCCTGTCACTTTTGCCTGTCTTGGACTTCCAGGGCTCAAGGTTTTCTGCTGGATGATAAATTGTCCCATAGAATATAGCGATACGCTTGATATCGTCATATATTGCACTATAAATTGATAATGTAATTGTAATTGTGACAGGCCTGCAGCTGAATACACAATTGTTTTATTTGTTTCAGCCAAAGCAAATTGTTGAAATATAGAAGTTTTGAATGTTAATTGTGCTGCATGCTCAGTTTTGTAATATCAAAGGAAAATATTCTGCTGGAATCCTAAGCAGTCATGTGGTGATTGTGATAGCAGTTCCTATCCACTGGGGTCCTGGACTGATGCCAGTGAGCTCGGTGTTGAGAGCAGTACAAAATGAAAACACAAAGATAGAAAGCACAAAGCCGTAGCATAAATGTCCTTATTCAATGATTTACTGTAGGCACAAGCAGAACGAAACACTTTCAATTTGTTCTCAGTGCTTTTCAAATTCAGAGTTATGCCTGATCCACGCTGCATGCGTGGCGACGGAGTGTCAGCAGTGTTACCGGTCCGTTTTCATCTTCAGCGCCCAGGTTAATAGGTAGAGTGTGCACACTGCCTGCGTAACACAGCACAGCACACACACGCTGAAAACACGTGCCTGCTCAATATAAGACCGGCGCCTACATTTCATGCAACAGGCAAGTGTGTTGGAAGCGTCTCCAGCTCAAAGAGAAGGTGACGAGATGTTGTATAGGCAGTGTGTTGGAAGCGTCTCCAGCTCAAAGAGAAGGTGACGAGATGTTGCATAGGCAGTGCGTTGGAAGCGTCTCCAGCTCAAGGAGAAGGTGACGAGATGTTGCATA
>NC_085001.1:10763056-10770556 GCF_963854185.1 Sardina pilchardus
TTGTTGTCAGAACAACATGGCGGCACATCAGACTCTGTTTTGTGTTTTTGGCTGTTGTTTGAAAAAGAGTCCTGTATGTGACAATATGCTAATAGTAAGCCTTGTGCCAGTAGCCAGTGTCAGGATGAATTACCAATATGTCAGACTTTGTAGCTATAGTCAGTAAAAAAAAAAAAGGAATTGGAAAGCCGACACCTAGTCTGGTGTGGTAATTGTGTGAGTGGGCGAGAGTGAAATGAGAGCGAATCTAATTTTACAGTGGAGCTGAACGTCTGCCAGATGTGAGGAGAGTGAAATCAAAATGTATTACAGTAATCTGAACTTCCTCTGCAAGTTGTGCTTACCCAGCAGAAGGCCCTGATGCAGCACCAAAACCTTAATAAGAGAACATTCGCCTGGTGCTTTTTGTGCATCAGGATGGTGTAGTGGTTCAGGTGCTGAACTTAAAACCCAATGGAGAGTTGACCTTGTGAGATCAAAACCTGAAGTCAAGTGCGTTCAATTTTGGCACACAGTGGTGAACATGTTAGATTTCAATGATTTGGTGTCAACATTCCATTCAAACGACAGTTACATTGTTGCCTTCAACAAACTCACGTCCAGTTCCACTGTATGTTTGTGGAGAAGTACCCCCTCAGAAAGCTCAAGGTTAACGGAAAACTATTTGCAAACGTTGTGAATGCACCTCTGCTCCTGGTATTACTGTATGTTGATGCTCTTGCATACCACAGATAAGAAGTGAAATGCTGCTTTGAGTTTGACATTGGCACAGCCCTTGAACTCTGTCGCGCGCGTGCGTGCGTGTGTGCTTGTGCATGTGTGCGTGCGTGCTGTAAAGCTACATGCTAAATCAGCTCTCACATGGTTGAGTGTGACTAAGAAATGTGTAGCTGGGTTTGCAGCTCACTGTTGGGGGGCACCAGGGTGGCTGAGTGGTTAAGGCGTTGGGCTTAAGATCCAATGGACAGATGTCCCTGTAGGTTCAAACCCCACTTCTGGTATAATGCTGACTAAGGTGATACTTTTTATCATTCCACAGAACTTTAAAAGGACATGCTCCTATCCCAAAAAGAGGTTATCACCAAACAGCCGAAAATTCACGGCTGCTTAGATGAAAAGACAGTTTTGCACTGCAAGCTGGTGACCCCCCCATCTGAAACAGAGCCCTTTCACAGTCCCAATCACTGTAAACCGGCTTTTTCTGTCTTTCCTTTCGTCTGAATTGCAAAGTGATATTCATCTGGCACATCCAAACTTTGTGCGGAGGAGCGTTTGCCAGCTAGTTTTAGCCTTGCCCTGTGTGCTTTTGCTTCAGGCTATCATTATAGATGTACAGTAGAGATACTCGGAGTTGCCTCGAGGAGAGAGAAAAATGGAGGCCATTTTAAGGCAATTACACTTGTGATTCAGCAAATGCTTTGGGGAGATAGTTGAGACCATTCCAATAGCAGATCAAATGTGGATATTCATTTACTGAAAATAAATGGTAAGAGGAAGCATGCTAATCGTGACACAGCTTAGCTAAATACATAAACGCCGGCGGAATCCTGACAGAATTACGAATCACTCCCAAAATGTACTCTTTTCGTCCTTGGGTCATGTCCGACCTTCCCTGAAAATCTCATCGAAATCCATCCATTACTTTTTGAGTTATCTTGCAAACAAACAGACAAACGCCGGCCGGTCCCCGATGAAAACATATACCTCCTTGCCGGAGGTAAATAATTAATGGTTATGGTTATGGTTATTTAGCAGAAGCAATTAAATAGTCATAGCTCTTGTACCAGGTACATACTGTACAGTGACTGGCAGTGGCAGTAAATCATTATTGTCATCAAACCCACCATAACAACCTGTTGATTGCGAGTGAAGCAACTTTGGTAAGAGCTTGAATGAGTGGGTTAGATCTCATTTTACTGTAAGAGTTGGACAAAAAGCACTCATGGTTGTGTGTGTGTGTGTGTGTGTGTGTGTGTTGTGTGCGTGTGCGTGTGCGTGTGCGTGTGCGTGTGCGTGTGTGTGTGCGTGTGCATGTGCATGTGTGTGTGGTGAAATATTTGATAAGAGGACAGTGCTGGATGTCAGTTCTGACAACCTTTTGCAAGTTTTGAGCTCTTGGCTGTCAGTCTGAGCCTCCATGATTACACTGCACTGCAGTAAAACTGGACTCAGGATGTAGCAGAACTTGGATAAACAAGCAAGCTCTGTGTGTCAGGCTGTCAGGTCTGCTTGACAGGGTTATAAATGCCCTTGTGCATTGTGTGTGTGTGTGTGTGTGTGTGTGTGTGTGTGTGTGTGTGTGTGTATGTGTGTGTGTGTGTGTGTGTGTGTGTGTGTGTGTGTGTGTGTGTGTGTGTGTGTGTGTGTATGATGATACAATTTCTAACAGCCAGACAACACAGACGGGAATGAAAATAGGTACCATATGTAATCAAGATCGAGAAGAAGATCCAGCAGCAAGGCAAACCATTACAAACCAGACATATAACAAAACCCATGACTGTCATGCTGTAGTTCCAGCAGAGACAACAGACTCAAGCATAATAGTGCATTGTTTCTGCCATCGGAGGCTATATTGCATAATATTAATAATTGTATGCCAGCACTATTCTCTACAGAAGCATAGGCAATGCAGCACACAGTCACTCGTCTGCCATAGGGAATCCCCTCAGTATTGTATTGGCTGTCGCATGATCTTTATTAGGGAGCTATTCATGGAGAGAGCACGCTGGATGTACAGAAATGTGTCGTGTGTTAGTGAGAGACTTCAATTTTGAAGATGAATACCAGTTCTTCCCAAACTTAATATACTGCACTGTATGTAAAGCATGTTATTTTAGAAACTGTAATGTTCAGCACATAAAATATAGTAGGGATAGTCTAACAGCTTTTCCCGTGTGTGTGTGTGTGTGTGTGTGTGTGTGTGTGTGTGTGTGTGTGTGTGTGTGTGTGTGTGTGTGTGTGTGTGTGTGTGTGTGTGTGTGTTGTGTATGCATGTGCGTACGTACAGTATGTGTCCGTGGGTGAATGTACTGTGTGTGTGTGTCTGTGTATTTGTGTGTGTGTGTATCAGCTCTCCCATATTCGTGCAACTTACAAATGTGTAGCTGAAATTACAGTTCACTGAATGCAAAGCACATTGGTATTTCCACTTTGAATGTTGTTCACATATGCTAGCCCTTTAGCCCATTCCCCATTTGATCTGAAGGCGGTGTCAATCTTTTGTTTTGTCTTAAAGCAATGTCAACTTTTACGAATTCAGAGCAGCCTTTGGAGCCCATCCGACAGATAAACAGCCATGGATTTCTCACTAGTTGAATGATCACATAATGCAAAGTTAGTGAGACATTGCCTATGGGCGCAACAGTCCTACATAAGTCAAGCATTCATGCTTGCCTACTGCTTCCTGTTAACTGTCTTTGTTTTTTGCTCTTTCTCTCTCTCTCTCTCATCCTCTCTCCCTCTTTCTCTCTCTCTTTTTCTCTCTCCCCCTGTCTCTCTCTCCCTTTCTCTCTTTCTTTCTCTCTCTCTCCCTGTCTCTCCCTCTCCCTTTCTCTCTCTTTCTTTCTCTCTCTCTGTCTCTCTTTCTCTCCTCCATGTAGTCATCCCTCTCACTATCTCTTCGTTCATGCTCACTAATTCTTGCTCCTTCACTCTTGGTCTGTTTTTACGGTCTTGTCAGGAGCCAGTTTTATTCCATAAACCTCTTTCCTTCTCTTTGTGTTTGTGTTTGTGTGTGTTCAGTTCAGCTCTGTTTTTGTCAGTTCAGTTTCCTGTCCTTGCAATTGTAGTGCACGTATACAATACAATACAATATGTTTTGTGTGTGCGTGTGTGTGTGTTTGTGTGTGCATGTCTGTGTGTGTGTGTGTGTGTGCGTGTGTGTGTGCATGCATGCGTGTGTGTGTGTGTGTGTGACACTGTGTGTGTGTGTGTGTGTGTGTGTGTCTGTGTGTGTGTGTGTGTGTGTGTGTTTGTGTGTTGGTGTGTCCTCTGATTTGTCTTTGTCTGTGTTTTGAGTGTGTGTTTGTGTCTATGTTCTTGTGGGCGTCTGTGGGGGCGTGTGTGTGTGAGTGCAGTATTGTAATTGAACAAGCTGGGTGTTGTGTGTGTGTGTGTGTGTGTGTGTGTGTGTGTGTGTGTGTGTGTGTGTGTGTGTGTGTGTGTGTGTACGTGTGTGTGTCAATGCTCAAATCATGAGAACGAAAACAAGAGAGTGCAGAGTGTAAGCGAGCGAGAGACACTGGGGAGAGTTCTGCTGGAGCTGTGTGTGTGTGTGTGTGTGTGTGTGTGTGTGTGTGTGGGTGTGTTCTCCTCTGATCGGAAGGCTGGTAATGATCATCCACCCAGGCATGCAATCAACCGATGAGACTCTGCTCAGCTCTGCCTCTGAGTCTCATCCTAATCAGTGAATAAATGTGTGTGTGTGTGTGTGTGTGTGTGTGTGTGTGTGTGTGTGTGTGTGTTAGTATGTGTGTGTTTACCTGAGTGTATCTCTCTCTCTCTCTGTGAAACTTGTGTGTCGTGTGCACATGTGAGGAGTGTGAGGAGTGTGTTTTCATTTCTATCTGTATTTGAGTGTGTTTGTGTATGTGTGTATATGTGTTCTTTCTCTCTCTATCTCTCTCTCTGTTAGCGTGTGTGTGTGTGTGTGTGTGTGTGTGTGTAGGTGTGTTGGCCTGTGTGAATTTTGAATGACTCTAGAAGTGTGTGTGTGTATATATTTTAAAGGTGTGTGTGTACTACTGAGCCATGTAGGTTCTCTGCGAGGGACGCTAACTCAAAGACTACCGACTAGCTTCAGTTGTGTGTGTGTGTGTGTGTGTGTGTGTGTGTGTGTGTACACAACTCACAGATCTATTCTGATCAAGTGATCCTGCACACTGACACTCCTTGCAGTCTTGCAACACAAGACAAAAAAAATAAAAAAAATGACAAAAACATTGAAGACCTGCATTGTTTGCTGGCATATTTCGCTCAGTTTTACAGTATACTCTGACTTACAGGACTCTCATCTATTTTATCGTTCTTATGGTTATTGTTTTAAACTTTTTCCACAGTTGAGATTTCTATTTCTATTCAGTTAGGCAGCACTTATATAATGCTCTTTGTACCCGTTCCACTCAGCCCGTTTCAAATGAATGTGAAAACTCTGTCTTTGTACTGGCATATTTTTTTTTTGTTTATTTTCAATTTGATTTGTTAATGTAAGCCCTAGAAGAGACTTATGTAATGTGTTCTCTGTCTCACAGACTCTGTTTTCACAATTTGCACCAGTAATAACAAGGGGAAGGGAAATGAAAAAGAACTACTCTTAAAACAGCCAGTGGTTAATGAGACTGGGGTGCTGGTGATGCCCCAGTAGTTTCCTCTTGACATTTTGTTTTCTGCCCGAAAATGAAATAAAGCTCATCCAGAAGCCATGTTGTGCATTTGCCGAAATTGTGAATTATAGGCAACTTTTACTTGATGCGGAACAAAATAAAGAAAATAATGAGAAATAAATTAGTAAAGTAAGTAAGTAATTTAATTATATATTGCATTTTTCCAGCACAATAATGACTCAAAGCATTTCACACAAAGACACAAAAACACTGAAAAATAAGTCCGTGGGCAATGCAAATTCTCCTACCGTGATCAACACATGACAAAGTGCTGTTGACTAGTCTGATCTGGGGGCACTTTTGATACGGTGTCTGTGCTCTGAAATCACAGGTCAGCCTGATGTCCTCTAAGCAAACTTGCCTGATGCTGTAAAGATGTTGTAAAGCCAGTCCTGCAGATGAGCTGCACGGTTGGCCTCTTACAGTGAAAGATCCGTAATCACTAGGCTCAAGACACCACCAGTCCTGAATTCCAGCTGCACATCGTCCATGCAGTCCAAGGACACGGCAGTTGGCGCTAATGTTAATATTACATCTCAGCACCTGCTAGGAAGTCTGACTACCTTATGAATAGCAGAGCAGACACTAGACTTGAATGAATATGAAGGTTTCTTTCTTACAAATGCATCTATAGACAACCAAATCCTGCCTGAATATGGATGATTATGATCAGAGTACGAAGAACATTTGGAAATTCTAGACCAACTCAAAAGCCTCCTGTAGTTGTGGCTTGAGGGAAGATGGAAAATCTTTTGTTAAAATGCTCTGTAATGACAGACAAGTCAGGCCTGCGGATACCAGTCACAGCTGGGGGAGGCCTAACTTTGATTCGCCTCCAGACAAGTGAACTCTCAGCAATGCCATAGTCACGACCAGGCCCCATAGGACAGGATACAAAGAGATGACCTGTTTTGAAGAGTCCAAGTTGACTTTGAAGACTCCATGCTCTGTGCCAATATGGCACCTAGCTGGGTTGGCATCTGTCAGTGTCACGTCGTCCACGGATACTGCTGCTCAGCATTAGAGCGGATGGGATGCGGCAAACTTGCCAGATACAACGGGGACTCTTCATACATCCCCACTTTGATGGATGGGTGTTGTGTTCTTTGTTTCAGTCACTGAGTACCTAAGACTGTTAGAATGTTTTATTGGTAGCTACAGAGGTCATGTGATTCTCACCACAGTCTCGTTAAAACTCACCGAAATCTGACCTTTCTCTTTCTGTCATGGGAGCAGTGCTTGATGTGAATGTTATTACTACCAGGTTACAGAACTCGAAAGAAGGCGCTGAAAGAAGGTATTATGTTCGCAATATCTTCTGCAAACAGAGCCTTCTGCCTCTGAATCGCTGTCTTTTCTTTCTCTAATCACTGGAGAATTATTCACATTCCTGTATTTGTCCTTTGCTCATTACTGATACTGATTTTGTGAACTTTTGTCTGTATGGAGGCTGTGTCATTGTGCAAGTGACAGCAAAGTTGAAATAAAGCTGTTTCCCTTAGTACATGCACAAAGCTTCGCCTGCGTTCACCTGAGTTCACCTGAGCTTCACCTCAGTTTTGTTGACATCTTGTGTGTAGGACAACGACACCACCTCCCCATGTTCTCAATCTCAGTATACATATTTTTGACAATGCATCCATATAAATATTCAAAGCTTTACAAATGATTTAATTGCACAAGATCTAGCAATCTATCAGAGCTTTATGTTTATGCAAAATTCACTTAAACGTAACACATGTTTAACAACATTCAACATAAAACAATCCTGTCCTAGTATGCAGCCAGCTATACAAACATGCATGCTCTGTGGCCCTCAAAGAGTTCAGTTTGATCGGCCACATGAGCTTGTTAGATCTTGTTAGACCCCATACTGAGACGAGTAACCTTTTAAAGTTTCATTCATTTAATTTGTCCTACACTATTTATTTAGTCCTACATAATTTACTATGCTCCCTCAAGAACGGCGACTACTTAAGCAAGGCAGTTATCCCCTGTGGCAGTTGTTCGTAATATATCCTTAATTTATGCTTTGACTGATTGTGCTGGTGTTTTTTTTTTCTAAATAATGCTGTGCAGTTAGCAAAATAAATGTCAGTGTGTGTTAGTGTGAAGC
>NC_085001.1:10795556-10803056 GCF_963854185.1 Sardina pilchardus
CCGCGGGTTGGCCACCGCTGCATTACAGTGATAGCAGAAGTGAGTGTGAGAGAGAGCAATAGAGAGGGCTTCTGCTGCTGTACGATACCAGAGGAGGTGTTCTGAGGTGAAGCACTTCATCTTTCTCTTGGTATTCGTAATAGAACACGGCTGTCCCTTCACCCCTCTTCCCCTCATCCCCTCATCCTTCACCTCTCTTTCCCTTATCCCCCCATTCATCATCTCCTCATCCCCCCATCATTCATCTCCTCCTCCTCCTCCTCTGTCCCCAAGTCAACACCTCACCTCTCTTCCTCCCTTCCTCCCCTCATCTCCTCACCCATCCTCTCTTCCTCCCTTTCTCCCCTCATCTCCTCACCCATCCTCTCTTCCTCTCTTCCTCCCCTCATCTCCTCACCCATCCTCTCTTCCTCCTTTCCTCCCCTCATCTCCTCACCCATCCTCTCTTCCTCCCTTCCTCCCCTCATCTTCTCACCATCCTCTCTTCCTCCCTTCCTCCCCTTATCTCCTCACCCATCCTCTCTTCCTCCCCTCATCTCCTCACCCATCCTCTCTTCCTCCCTTCATCCCTTCATCTACCCACTCATCCTCTCTTCCCCACTCGTCCCCTCATAACCCTCCTGGTCTAAACTCCTCCCCTGTTGTCCCCAAACGAACGCCTTAGCGCTACACACCCCATTTTTACCGCTCCTCCCTCCCTCCATCCCTCCCTCCATCCCTCCCTCCATCCCTCCCCCCATTCCTCCCTCCATCCCTCCATCCACCTCATTAGCCGGGCGGGCCAGACTCCGAGGCGGCCCGCACTCGTTTTTCAATATCATTAATTTTCGACGGGGACCATAAACGGGCATAATGTAGTATTATATATCGATCACTTTCGCCGCGGCAGCGCTCTGCGTTTAACTGCGTCCTGACATTCTGAAGGTGAGCGCGCATACATCACTCCCGAGCACTACACCAGCAAAAGGGTAGAGGAAAAAAAAGAAAAAAGAAATAAAGAAAAGCCCCCCAAAAACCTCATGAATTATTTTGTGACACGCGGGCATAAAGTCAATAGGCCTTATTAATTGCAATTGATGTAAAATATGGCGTGAGTAATTTCTCTAGACGAAAAACGAATAAAGGAAAGAGCTTTTTCTCAGCGCTCACTTCATTTTGTTTTCAGAGGCAGGCGGAGGAGTGGTGCATTTGGGAGATGAAAGGCAATGTTGTGGATCGCAAGGAAGTGTGGAGGGGGGGATTTAAGTGAGGGAGGGAAAGAGCGAGGGAGAGAGAGAGAGAGAGGATAGAAGAGCAAGAAAGAGCGAGGGAGAGAGAGGATATAAGCGCAAGAGAGCAAGAAAGAGCGAGGGAGAGAGAGTGGATAGAAGAGCAAGAAAGAGCAGAGAGAGAGAGAGAGAGGAGCCAGGAAAAAAGCAGAATCACAGACAGGTGGAGGGGGGTTAGAAAAGATCCAGGAACCAGATAAGAGCGAGGGAAAGAGAGAGAGGGAGGGAGAGAGAGAGAATGTATGTGTGTGTGTGTGTGTGTGTGTGAGAGGGAGAGACAGAGAGAGAATGTGTGTGTGTGTGAGAGAGAGCGAGACAGAGAGAGAATGTGTGTGAGAGAGAGAGTGAGATTGTGGGATTACCTTAGCCATGAAAGAGAGGGCTTTATAAGTGTTTTATTTGCAGGAAGGCTTCTTGGCCACTTCAGTGACTTCCTGACATGCAGTTGTGCCTGTTGACAGCCAGCCACCTCCACCTCCATCCCCACCCTCCACCACAACACCACCACCCTCCACCTCCATCCCCTCCCTCCACCACAACACCACCACCCTCCACCTCCATCCCCACCCTCGCCCACAACACCACTACCCTCCACCTCCACCTCCATCCCCTCCCTCCACCACAGCACCACCACCCTCCACCTCCATCCCCTCCCTCGCCCACAACACCACCACCCCCACCCCTCCACTCTCGCAGGTTTCTCTCAGAGCAGTCTCACCCTTCACCTGTCCATGTGCTTACCCAGTGCTTTTTGCTGTCTCTCTCTTCCTCCCTCCCCCTCTTGCTCTCTCTTTCTGACTCTCTCTCTCTCTCTCTTTCTTCCTCCCTACCTCACATGCTCTCTATCTCTGCCTCACTCTGCCTCTCTCTCTCTCTCTCTCTCTCTCTACCTCCCTCGCTTGGTCTCTCTCTCCTTCTCTCTCTCTGTCTGTAGCAACCTCTCTTTCTCCATCTCCTCCTCCTCATTCATCTCTCCATTTGGTCTCACTGTCCCACTCTCTCTACCTCTTTCTCTTTCACTACAAAGAGATATTTATTCGTTTGGCTCTTTGATGCTCTCTCTCTCTCTATCATTCTCTCAGCATCTCTCTCTGTCTGTAGCAACCTCTTTCTCTGTCTCCCTCTCTCTTTCTCTCTATCTCTCTCTCTCTGCCATTCTCTCTGCCTCTCTCTTTGTCTGTAGCAACTTTTTTCTCTCTCTCTTTCTCTCTCTCTCTCTCTCTCTCTCTCTCTCTCTCATTATCTCTGCCTCCCTGGGTCCTTCCCATAGATGGCTGTGGCAAGCTCCCACTGTCTCCTGTATTCTCACTCTTCATTATAACTGGACTAGACGTGCCCAGCACACCTCTGGACAGGAGAGGCACTCGTTCTGGACAGACACAATGCCCAGCAAATGCCCCCTCCACCCACCTCCATCTGCCCTCCCCCTCCACCACCCACATCCCCTTCACCAGTTGTCTGTTTCTGCTTCAGTAGCCAGGGCTGTGAGGATAGACGCTCTTCCCCTGGCCGGCGTAAGACCTGTCTCTCCCAAAGCATGCTGGGTAGCACACTTCCTCATCATGCAGAGGTTCTGGGGTACGCTGACGTGCCGTGGCATGACTCTCATTTCAGGGTTACGGCAGAAGTGGATGTGGTGTCATAACTTTTAAACAGCCATTCGTATTCACGGGCATGTTGTGCTGACAGCTCCCGGTCGAGATGGCGTTCGTTCGTTTCGTTTTTTTTTTTTTTTTTTAAAGTTAGAAAATGTTAATTCTGCCTCGGCTTGCCTGTGATTAGTTTCCGTGATGACTTTTGGAATTGGATCTTGATCCGTTATTTAAATAATTATCAATCACAGTCAGCCGATGTGCTTTGAGTGGGATCTCGCTGGGTCAGCTAAGCGCGTAGCTAAACTTTAGGACTAGCAGTGTTTGGAGACATGAAAGCATGCCACTGAAAACAGAATCAAGTAGCTTAATTCCTGTGAATCCTCTTGGAATTTTAATGTTTTTTTTGCATTAGAATAGTGAGCCTGCCCTGCATACAGTATATTAGCATATTAGCATGAATGCTCAGTAGATTATGTGTTTATTTATTTGTTATTTATTATGTGTCAATGCCAGCACATATTTACAGCAATATTTTCGTTTACAGCAGAGATACCATAAAGATGCACAATTTGCACATGTTTGCATTGATTCCAGTAAACATACACCTGTGGAGACATATATTTTACAGACATATATTTTTGCCTAGCTGCCAATAGAGAGACACTGTTTATTTTCTGTGTAAGCAGTCATGCCAGTAGATATACAGTATATTTGAACACAGATGCTAGTACAGATGTGCTGTTATTTATTATATATTGAGAATAGAGATGTATATTCTAACACAGATGCCATTAGAGATATGTCAGCATACTGTATATTTCAGTAGAGGTCTCAGGTGACACTGCAGCTGTGCTGGTCTGTGCTAAAACGATCTTGATAAGAAACATATGAAAAACATATCACGCTTAAAGATTGGTCAGCATTAACAGAACAGATACATTTTAAAGAAAGCAATTGAAAGTTCTGCCCATGTGTTGTGTTAGCGGCTTTATTCACTTATACACATGCACTATGGTCAGATGTGGAAGGCAGGGCTATGTCAGACTAATTGTCAGTTTTTCCAAGCTTACCCAGATCAGTTCCAACAAACACAATCATTCTTGTTTTCTGCAGGCAAAGTCGGAAAACTTTTCAAGTGTTGGAGAAAAAGTCTTCAGTCTTGCACTAGGCCTCTACTTCAGAAATCCGCACTTTCATTTCAACAAACACCCAGTTTCTGAAACTTTTATAGGCTTTGCCAGGGTTTGGCTCTCTGAACGGGCAGACTTGTAGGCTGTCAACGTGTGATGTTGCTCACTGTTTGTCCCTCCGACAATATATAACACAAAGGCTTCTCTGACATTCACCCAAACAGACAGTGTACCTCTCTGACAAGAGATGCAATTCTCTCTGTTCTTTATGAAAGTGCAGGAGAGAGGCAGGGGGGGAAAGAGACAGAAAAAGAGAGGAAGAGAGAGGAAGAGAAAGAGAGAAGGCAAAGAGAGAGAGGAGGAGATAATGACAAGAATAAGAATGACAAGAAAGAAAGAAAGAAAGAAAGAAAGAAAGAAAGAAAGAAAGAAAGAAAGAAAAAAAGAAAAGACTGAGATATGATTGAGGAAGAGGAAAAGAATGAGTGATGTGACAAAAATATAGAGAAAAAAAGCTATGGAGAAATAGAGGAAGAGATAGAGAGATGGACAGATCAAGTTAGACAGAGACGGAAAGAGAGAGCGAAAGAGAGAGACAGACAGACAGACAGAGAGTGAAAGAAGTCTCCTGGCGGAGAGGCCTCTCGGTGAGCCACAAGTGTGAACATGAAAGCTCTCTGTCATCAGGCCACCGGCGGCTTACCGGATCAGACCGCACAGACGCGCCGTCTCTGTAGCCCGTCGAGCCACTCACCGGGCCGCGGCTACAGCGTCTGGGCGACACTCGCCGTTTGATATGCCGCCACTCTCCCCTGTCTCGTCAGGGGCGACGCCCGGGGACCCAGTCTAGAGAAATGTGCTCCACGGGGATGGCTGCGTTTGATGCTGGCCTACATGGATCAACCTGTGGTTTTTGGATTGGCTAATCCAGTAATCCCACAGAAACAAATTCAAACACTTAAAAAAAAAATGTTTTTATCAGACACTCTGTTCGAACTTTTGTAAGAGAAATGGTCACATTTACAGTAGCCTTCCGTTTTAAAGAGTGAGCGATTCCATTAAGAGCAGGAATGGTCAGCAGTTTATTCCCCCCCCCCCCGTGCTCGTTTGAGAGAAGGGACATGCTAAGCAAACAGCCCTCATGTCAGGCACTGCACTCACGTGCGCAAACGGACTGCATTAGGGTATTAAAAATATTTGGACGCTTTTTCAGTCGCTCACGAAAAAGATGGAAAGCCTGTGTGCTAATGTTTGCAGAGGGCTTTCAGCAGATGGAGGCAGAGAGAGGGAGGGAGCGAGAGAGAGAGAGAGAGAGAGAGAGAGAGAGAGAGAGAGAGAGAGAGTGAGTGTGTGAGTGAGAGTGGAGGGGAAGTGTGAGAGAGGTGGTGATCTAACTCAGTGAAGTTTCCACCATTGCAGTTATTTTTTCTACTTTTCTTCAAAAAAGAGATTCTCTTCTAAATCCCCTGCTTCTAGCTGCCAGCTCATCGAGTCAACTGACGGAGCTGATGGAGGTGTTTGAATAAGAAATTGCCTGCAACACTATAAGTAGAATCTTTCAGAATGTCTGTCTTGGGCATTCTGAAACAATTGAAGTCTTGTTTTAGGCAGAATTGATTTCACTGATTGTTGCTTTTGGTCTTTTGCGAGCGTCCGACTGTCCACACTAAGTCTGTTACACATACTGTTCTATTGCATCATATTTCCAAATATTGGAGAAACGCGAGAGACAGAAAGAAAATAAGAACGAGGCCTCCAAAAAAAAAAAGGATCTGTTCAAAATGTTGCACTGTATCACACTACACAGCAACTCCATTGCGTCATGTCCAGTTAGGACACTCCTGTATCAGCGTCATCAAGCTGATTGGGCTGGTCATGCTTGCTTGCATGGCGTGCGGTTAGGATCCTTCTTTGCCAGCTCATTACTTCTTCAAGTCGTTTCTCAAGCATAGTGTTTTTTTTTGGACAGACGTCATGGAATTGAAACGCCTCCTTGTTTTGGTTCAGGGGTGTATCGGCCAAGTTTGGGTAACATTTGAAGGTATCTACATACAGTAAGAGTGACATGACAGACACTGTCATGAACACATACTGTAACACTGTCATGACACTTAATGGCAGAAGCGTTATGTCATATACGTTTATGACTTGTTTATAATGTTTAAGACACATTCAGGATAATGTCATGCCACTCTTATGTAGATACCTTCAAGTAAAGTGTACTGTAACCCCAGTGGGTATGAGTGTGTTTCAGGTGCAGCGAGTCTTGCATAACACCCCCTGCTGCTTGAGTAGATGGTGTGAATGGATGCCTATGGGCTACTGAATGTGGCTGTCTGATTGACCGTATAACACAAGCGTTTCCAGCTGCTTTGATCACTGAGCCCTTTGTCTCTTCTGAGGTAGTGATGCATACGAGTGCTACCTTGTCGCACGATTGACAACTACCATGATGGAACAGTGGAAGAGAAATCCATGAATATTATAAGAAGGTGGAATCAATAGACCACAAGCATATATATCTTGTTCAATTTCAGAATGAAAAAAAGAAAAAAAAATAGTAGGTGAAGACAAAATCAATATACCAGAATGTATTGCAGAATACAAAGTGAATGTCTTCTCAGTCAGGTATGGAATTCATTTTGGATCAGGCACCTCACTGTAAATTTCAGCGTCAGCTGTTTCAGCTGCTTCAGAGTGCTTTTATATATATATATTTTTATATATATATAGAAGCATCTTTGTGGAGTTTATTGAGGAGTTCTTAACAGCCAGGCAGACACCTGCAGAATGGTTGATAAGGTTGCTTAGATACAGTGCTGCCCTTTGCTCTTATATCTACAGCTGTAATCTTATTATGGGCATGAGAGGTTTACTCAACAGTTAAACCATTCATTCATGAAGCTAATTACAAAAAGACGATGAAAGTGCCATAGCTTAGCTCCTTCACAGTGGATGCGTCTCCTCACAACAGTATATTTTATTTTATGTTGTTGTTATAATGTATACGTACAGTACATTAGGGAAGTTCAGGATGAGGGTGACAAAATGTTACTCTTATCAGGTAATTTATTCCCAGCCAATCTGTTCCCCGATCCTCCTCAGTTAGGAATAGCATAGGAGGGGGGCGCTGTGGCGCAGCAGGCTACAGCGCCCATACCATTTACGGGTCCGAGTGCCCACGGGGACCCAGGTTCGAATCCAGCCTGCGGTCATATTCCGATCCCATCTCTCTCTCCCACCTGTTTCCTGTCTACCTCTTCACTGTCCTATACTAATAAAGGCAAAAAGGCAAAAAAATATACTTAAAAAAAAATAAATAAATAAGCAAAACCATATGAATACATTGTTAACTATCCCTGTGTATTAACCTCATTTTGCAAAATCAATGCATAAGCCACGGCTAATAGTTGGGAAATTATGGTAGTCTTCCCATAGGATAAAGTAGTATACAATTCCTATCTGTATAGTCTTCCTAGGATAAAGTACTACAAGATTCCTATAGTT
>NC_085001.1:10815556-10825556 GCF_963854185.1 Sardina pilchardus
GAGATGATGAAATGTTAAACACATCATGGCCGCCCAGCTAATGGTGCCCAAGAGGTGCCGACGCTGCAGTGTCTTGACAACGACATCTTCCTCAGGATGAAGTATTGTGCAAATAAAGACTTCCCCTGGGGCATTTAGGGACATGCGTTGGCACTATATCTTTCCGAAATGTCAGTATATAATGTATATTTCTTTTTCTAAGCACCATCTTGCCGACTCAATCACATGGATATATACACTTGTTCTATCTGAATGAAAAATAACTAAACAATGTGGGGAGATGTGATTGCTCAGTTGCGACGCTTTTGTGGCTCCGTTCTTGGTTAGAATGTCCGATGTGATGGTGTTTATGATGAAGAAAAAAAAGGGAGGCATTACTTGAGGACCCAAACGTTAAAGTTACTCATTTCTATTTGTATTTTTGAACGGTGCAGCAAAAGACTGGTGCAGAAAACTAAATGTTTCAATGTAGGTTATATCTTCATCCGAGTCCACGGAGGATCCTATTAAGTTCTACGAAGACACGCAAGTGCGTATAGCGGGCCTTACCTTAAAATTAGCCCATGTCATCCTCGGGCCTACTCTAAGTTGGAATCGTTTGTGATAAGTTTGTGTGTGGAATGGGTTGGTCCATGATGGAGCATCACACCAGGAAGGAGTGATTGAAGCCTTTCAGTTTATATGTGATGGAGAACATTAGCCCTTAGTCACCTCACGTGTTAAACCACTGTGTTTAGAAATGAAACACATGCTTAGCCCTCGTTGATTTGTATGTAAAACTTGCAGTGTATACCTTTGCATTGCTGTTGGCATTTAGGGACGTGAGTAGAATTCGGAGCATGTCGCCTCCCTTCAGAGGATTGTAAAGTTCAACTACTTTTTGATGTTTGCAATGAGTATTCAGTGTGTGTATTGTGTTATTAGAGATCTGCTGTGTAGACGTTTATTTTGTGATCTTTATGGCATCCTAAAGTGCCCTCTTCAAGAGCAGCTTCAGATATCACGTGGAGTGTTGTTACTATAATGGAGCAAACAAGCCAGATTGCAATGTAAACATGCTGCTTTTGAGATTTAATGCTCAAATCAGTACACTGTAGGAACCTTGTCTTATTTTGTTGCATGTTGATTCTGGAATTACAGGTCAGGTCCCTCACTTTAGTTAAACTCCTTGTGGATGGGCAGTTAAGCCCAGTGAGGCCCCATCGTCTGCGACACAGTTTTATACTCACTGGTGAATGAAAGCCGGCCGCAAACCCGCTGCGGACACATAACACAGTCCCATGCACAACAGCAGCACAATCTGTGAGAAACAATGTATCATAAGCAACTTGGCTTCAGTAGAACTGAATGGTTGTTGACATGGCGGTGGGTAAAGGCTACAGTGCTTGTTTGTGGAGTGGTATTAGAAAACAATGGCAGCTAAGTAATTAAATGCTGGTAGTGGAATGTCGAGTGCCGCAGAGTGCAGTGGACATACGAGAGACTAGCACTTTTTTCTCAAACTCAAGGATCCTCAACGATCCTTCCTTGTAAAGGAGTCCTGCCTATAGTCAGATCCTTCAGAGACAAGGTGAGGTGTCTTCCTAGCATTCGGAAGGCACACAGACTAGCAAGTGAGCAGAAAGCCAAAATCCTCCTGCCCATTTCATTTGGAAAAACAATGAATGCACCACTGTCACTGTCAATAAATGAAATTAAACATGTTTGATTTGTTTGGTAGAATAAACTACGGCGCAGTAATCATTAAGCAAAACCTTAGAGAGAAAAGTTTTTGTTTTGGCTTGCAATTGCTTCTTTACACGATTACAGTGTGAGACAGAACATGTTTACATTTAAATACAGAGCAAACTGCCTCGTTTAGCACAGCATTTAAATCCTCCATAAATGTGTGCACAGGCATCTTTCAAAGTTCCGTCAAATGAAAGACTTCGTCCTTGGTAGACTTTGATGGATGCTGACATTGGAACGGCGCTTCAGGCGAGATTTGATGACGCAAACTTCCTTGAAAAAGCAGCCTTGAAGGATCCTTCTTTGAGTTTGAGAAACTGTCTGTGACTCTGAACAACATTTGTTTTCCTCTAACTGGCTTCAGAATAAAGGCTTCTGTAGTAGCCCCAAGACCTACGGAGAGGAGGCGCAGTGCTCCTCCAGGCCCCCCCCCCCCCCCCCCCCCTGTGTGTTCCGCCTGCTAGTTAGCGTCAATGGCTACATGGTTGTTGGCGTGTTTGTCTTATCTCAGAAACAACTCTATTTTGTCTTTTTGTGTCTCTCTCTCTCTCTCTCTCTCTCTCTCTCTCTCTCTCTCTCTCTCTCTCTCTCTCTCTCTCTCTCTGTGTGTGTGTGTGTGTGTGTGTGTGTGTGTGTGTGTGTGTGTGTGTGTGTGCTCTGGAGACAGGTACCTTTATTTCAGTGTAAATAAATCATCAGCTCTGCTGAAGCACAGCCTGCTGATTAGACTCGGGAGATGAGTCGAAGCGATTTAGATAATTAGCACACAATGCAAATGAAGACGCTCTTAATTAAAATGCATTTCCATTAGTGTAATGGCTGTGTTGCCCCCCCCCCCCCCCACACACACACACACACACACATACACATATACATACACACACAGACACACACCCTGAACCTCAGTTGTACAATCACTCTGAATGTATATGCCATAAGAGCTGCTTTGATAAGGGGTCAAGCCAATTTGTCTGCAGGTTTAAATTAAAAGATGTAAACAGTGGGAAACGAGGGATGAGGTGGAGAGAGGGAGCGAGGGAATAAGTAAAGAGTGGATGGGTAGAGAGAGGGAGGGAGTAAAGGATGGTAATGAAGGATGGATGGGTGGAGAGAGGGAGAGAGGGAGGGAGTGAAGAATGGACAGCGTTGATGAGATTGTTTCCCTTCTGGGAGGGCAGAGACTACACATTTCCTGTGTGGAGAATTGCTCATCACCACCCCGTCAAGCCCCCCCTCTGATTATGATGTAGAGGGTCTGCAGAGGAAGTCTCTCCTTCTTTCTTTCTCTCTCTGCCCCCTCTCTCTGTCTCTATCTGTCTGTCTGTCACTCTGACTCTCTCTCCCTCTCTCCCTCCATCCCACCACTCTCTCTTTCTCTATCTGTCTGTCTGTCACTCTGATTCCCTCTCTCTCTCTCTCTTTCTCTGTCTCTCTCTCTCTGTCTGTTACTGTGATTACCTCTCCTTCTCACCCCCCCTCTTTCTCTCTCATTCTTTCTCTCTCTCTGTATCTGTCACTCTGATTACCTCTCTCTTTCTTCTTTTTAACTAACTCCTCTCCCTCATAACTACTGAGACAGGCAGGTGTCTGATTCCTCCTCACTTTGCTTTGTAGTGTAATCACTGTGTGGAGTTGATAAATATTGATGTGTTATTACATTGTTGTAAAGCATGAATGGGCCCAGTTGTGAAGACGCTGACTCAAAGACTCTCTGAAGTGGAATGTGTAGAAGGTTTAATTCATGCTAGTGTGTGTGTGTGTGTGTGTGTGTGTGTGTGTGTGTGGGGGGGGGGGTGACATAATTTGTTCTGTCCTATTATTTAACAAATCAGACACACACAAAACAATGTGCATTTAGATTGCATCATTAACACACTAAAAAGGCGGCAGCAATGACTGAAGTTGGCTTTACATTTGAATTGTCTGTCTGAGTGTGTGTTTGTTTGTGTGTGTGTGTCTGTGTGTGTGTGTGTGTGTGTGTGTGTGTGTGTGTGTACAGGAACCAGTGTTTGTGAATGTGTGCAATTATCTTCCTTGGGATGTGTGTGAGTGTGTGTGTGTGTACGTGTCAGTGTTTTAGTCTGCATATGTACTTGAATCACTATGTGGATGTTGGTGTTTGACTTTAACTGTGGATGCATTTGTGAGTAAGTGTGTGTGTGTGTGTGTGTGTGTGTGTGTGTGTGTGTGTGTGTGTGTGTGTGTGTGTGTGTGTGTGTGTGTGTGTGTGTGTGTGTGTGTGTGTGTGTGTGTGTGTGTGTGTGTGTGTGTGGAGATTGTTTGGAGGTCATCATTTGTATGTTTGCGTGCATGTGTATGCGTGTGTGTGTGTGTGTGTGGGCGGGCGGGCTAGTGTTTGTGTCTGTGTGTGTGTGTGTGTGTGTGTGTGTGTGTGTGTGTGTGCGCGCGCATATGCGCATGTGTGTGTCTGTCTCTGTGTTATTATTTTGGCCACGGTCCACTGATTAGTGTTCTCACAGCTGAGAGGGCCTGATAGGACAGGGCTTACAGGTTTTGGAGCCAGCATGTACCCAGGTGATAAGGTGTCGTGTGTGTGTGTGTGTGTGTGTGTGTGTGTGTGTGTGTGTGTGTGTGTGTGTGTGTGTGTGTGTGTGTGTGTGTGATCTCCTACAAGGGAGAACCCTGACAGACATGAACCTATATCTCTGATCTGGTCACCCTCACAGCTTCATTACCATGCTGGCAGGAGACCCTCCTCACATCTCCCCCTCTGGCCTATCAGAACACAGCGGGCAGGCTGGAGAATGTGCATTAGCCAGTCAGCACCTCGGAAGCAGCTGACCACTAGGGCATAATTGCCTGCCCCTTTTTACCCTCAAACCATGTGATCATTTGCAACGCTGATAGCTACAGCGCTGTACAAATGACCCCCGTGGAAGTATTGGTCTGGTTAACTACCGATTGATCCGTCTCATCCAGCCACAGCCACAGTTATGTAAATCACCGCAACAGTTCAAGAACAGTTCAAGAACAGTTCAAGAGTGAGCAAGATTTAGAGTCCAAGAAAACTAGCATCTAGCATGGCTCTTATGCAACATATGAAGTCAATAGTGTGGGTATTGAAACAGCATAAAAGAAAAGAGGATTTTTCCCTAGCCTCTGAAGTTTCAACGCAGTCCGGCTATATTTGCAAGTGATTTACGTTTCAAAGAGTTGGTCATCCCTGTCTGCTAATTGTTTTGCACCCACGGTACAGATTGATTGGAGTTTGTGGGCATTTAGGGATTAATAGAAGGCTTTGGTGTTTGCATTTGGGTAAGCCTTGCTGAATTTAGCAGAAAATGTTGAGTCGCTTCCAGCACCAGTAACACTGTCTGCTTTTTGGTGGATGACAAGAGGTAAACAAAATAGCGCATGCTAATAATGCATTTGCTGCTTAGCCGCTAGTTCAACACTTGAACGTAGCCTCTCTGGGGAAAACCATCGCAGGTAACGCTCTCTGTAGCAAACTCCACCAACAACCCCACCCCCCCACACACACACACCTACCCCCATCAACCCTCATCACCTCGGTTGCTTGTGGAGAGCGAACCCTCCACACCTTCCTCTTTTCCTTTCCTCTTTCCTCTTCCTGGTCAAGTTCTAATTAGCACTCGTTGTCGAGCGGAGACATGCTGATAAGTGCGTTTCTAATTCACCCCTGTATTCCCCAGCTCCAGGTTTAAAAAAAAAAAAAAAAACAAACAAACAAACATAGCCAAAATCATCAGAAACTGCCTGACGTGAAGCCTGAATGTGTCTGCTTGTCTTCCACTTCTAATCTTCTCTAACCTCTGAAGCTCCCAGCGCACATCGCATGCATGCTGTGACAGGAATCGAAGGTGGCAAAACAACTTTTTGCTGATGTTTGTTTATTTCTTTATTTATTTTCCGTCTTCATTCAAATATGCGAAATAAGCACTCAGTGTCCCTCTGTGAACACCTCATGGCACACTGGACTGAGATGACCTTTCCAATCGGAGTGTGACGACGCATCAGCTATATTCAAATATTGAGATGTATTGTCCCTGGACTCCTTCCTCCCCAAACAAGAATAAATAAACAAGTAAACAAATAAATAACAACAACAACAACAACAACATGAAGACAAAAACAGGGTTTTTTTTCGGGTTTTTAATCATGTTGACTTGTCTATTAGGTGAGAATGGTCACATCCAAAATAAGCTCTGGAGGTTCTTCGTCAAGTTCTGACGTCCTTTGAAGGGAAGCGTGGCCGGCGATCGTGATGAATTTTCTTGTTCAGACGCGAGGCACCTGGAGAGGCCAATGTGCGCTTTTCTCTTTTACGGGATTGATCAAAGTGTGGCGAATGGCTGTTGTCTGAGAGACAACAGCCCTATCAAAAGTGACATTTTCTGGCTCATACTGCTGCAGGAACAATGTGCTATTGATGGCAATAAATTTGAAGACGTGAGAATGCACACAAGCACACACATATGCACACACACACACACACACACACACACACACACACACACACACACACACACACACACACATGTGCACACACACACACACACACCACACACACACACTGTATATATATAACATACACACATAAAGGTTAAATCAATTTTTCTGGTATGCACTTATCTATCCACCAACTCAGATGAAACGGAAATCAAAGTCTGGAGGATTGAAGCCTGTTATCGATAAATAATCATATCTAATCGCCTCCATTGATTTCAGCTCTGTTGAGCTCCACACACACACACACACCATTATTTTTAGTGTGATACAGAGCTGATATTAGGAATTTCAGGGTAGATTGAGAGAGTTGCAGTTTAGACTGAACGGTTTCAATGGACATAAATGTGATGTGGTGATGTTCTCTCCTGAAAGCATACACAGGTTCGTTAACCACAAGTACAGATGGTAATTCAGACTGTCTTCGAGTTTTGACACCTGAACACTCCCAATATGTCTGGATAGCATCCTTTCCAAGAAGCTTTTTTTTTGTGAAAGGGAACTTTCACTCACCCCTGTTCTCTCTTACACACACACACACACACACACACACACACACACACACACACACACAGACACACACACAGACACACACACACACACACACACACACAGAAATATATACATGTACATTCTCTCTTTCTCTCTCTCTCTCTGTCTCTTTTTCTCACTGTACACAGACACACACACATATATAAATATATGCATTCTCTCTTTCTCTCTCTCTCTCTGTCTCTCTGTGTACACAGAGACACACACATGCACAGAGTGGAATGTAATTACCATGAGCGGCTTAATGATCGTCACGGGCTGACTCCTACGACGCTGATTCATAAGACACTTGAGACATTCACGCGTGTTTGCGTTCTCGTCTTACACACAGACCAGGGAGGGAGCGGAGATTTCACTGGTGTCTCCACCAGTACAGTGAAATATATAAAAGTCTTAATTAAATTTGCGACACTTGCAGTGCAAATAAATCTGATCCGCGTCTGTGCCAGTCGCTTACTCCGCCTGTTAAGCCATTCCGATTTATTTATTCGTTTATTTATTTATTAATTTCCGCAGTTTGGCGCCCACACGATCGAAGCACAATGCTGTATTACACCCCATTAAAGCGGGCCAGAACATTGTCGAAGGGGAGCAGTAAAAAGAGAATTACGAGCCTGGGCTGATATAATAGGAAGAATTTAGCTATGCTCGGAAGGTCCTTCATAGTTCTCACGGAACATCAGCACTAAGAGGGGATATGATGCAGGAAGAGAAGAATAGAAATAATATCTGGGATTGCAGCGGGTGGAGAATGCGATGCATAAATATGCAAATAATACTAATTCAAAGCCATTAACATAATTTGTTTCCAGCAATCACTCCGAGGCCGTAATTAAGACGGTAGCATGTCATTGATAATTCATTACGGTTTCCTGAGTTAGACAGTTTATATGCAAATGAAATCACAGAGCAAGAAAAAGTAGAGATCAGATTTGAAAGGATGCCATGCATGGGGTTATGGGATAAGAGGAACGGGTGTTGTGCGTCAGGGGACGAATCTGTTGTAGTCGAAGCTACTCTCAGTGAGCGCTCGCTCACTCTCAAGGGAAACGGTCTCCTTACTGTCGGGAAGTGAACAACAACACACTCCTCAGCCAGGGTGACTTAAATCATCCCATTACTGGAGATGAGCCGAACTTACCAGACTTAGATCAATGTAAATAGATTTCCTTGGTTCTTTTTTTTTCTATTAGTTAAATGCTCGTTTTGCATTTCATAATGTAATTTGTCTGTTAGGCCGATCGTCGAGGGAGAGACAGCTCGCGCGAAACGTGCTGTTTTCCAAAAGTCCGAGGGACGACAGGCGTATGTGGTACAAATGACTTGGCACAGTCTGCATCCAAGGTTTGGACCAGGAAGACGGCGGCCATCTGTTGAATGATCGGCCGCTCAGACACACGGCATTGCCCGCGCTGCTTGCTCGTGGTGGAGGTGCAGGAGAGTCTGGTCGCTGGTGGCACCCCGAGCGACAACAGCACCAGATGCCATGTGTTTGTGACACAAAGGGCCACACACACACACACACACACACACACACACACACACACACACACACACACACACGCCACACTGGCAGGGAGCCTTGCCAGTTTGCTTTTAGCCCGTTAAAGAGCCCAGGGTTGTTTACAGATCTATGTGTGAGTTTATTGAGCATGACAGAGACAGTAGGGTGTGCAAAAAGAAAGCCTATTTCTCTTAACAAGGGTACATTTGCGCTGTGCCATCTGCAAGACAACACGTGCCACCTGAACTCAACACAATTACAAGAAAATGCATATTATCATCACTGTGAAAAAAGCCAAACCGTAAATGTCAAAAAAAAGCAAAGAAGTGTAGGCTATGTTATCATCATGAATGGCCTGCAGAGAGGGCAGCAGTGCAGCTGTATGTGTTGGAGTCGCTCAACGACTAATTGGTGGTTGGAAGAATGTTGTCGTGATGAATAGCTTTGCTTTTTTAATGAGTTTTCCAAAGTTTCGTACTGTACAAAGTTTTGTAATTCCCAAATTACAGCGTCCCAAATGGGTGAACATCTGCTAACATTTCCCTCTCTGAATGTTGCAAGAAACTCATCTCTTAAGAATGAAACTAGTTCAGAATATGTTCACGCTTGTTACCACCATGTGTCGTTTGCGTGGTGTCAAACGCATACTGTATGCATGTGGACACAAGTTTTTTCTGCTAAAGACTCACTTCAGCTTGAGGAATTTATGGATGCACACAGGCTCCATTGCTTCATCGACATTATGTCTGGAAATTAGATCTCTGTTTGTTATTGTGTGTGTGTGTGTGTGTGTGTGTGTGTGTGTGTGTGTGTGTGTGTGTGTGTGTGTGTGTGTGTGTTTGAGAATCCTGACTGTGTTACACACACGCTGGGCTCTTCCCAAGGCTATTTGTTTTAATTATTCCTCCCTCCCACAGAGAGCAATCTATCGAACATTTGGCTGCTGAACACGGGAGTGAAATTTAAATCTGTCGGCTGTTGAATCCGTTTCTTTTTCTTCATTGGCTTTCTTGTGGAAGAGTGTGTGCATATGTATGTCTGTTGTGTGTGTGTGTGTCTGTGTGTGTGTGTGTGTGTGTGTGTGTGTGTGTGTGTGGCATGTGGTTGCTCACAGCACAGATCTGAAAGCCAAATGCATAAGCCACAAGGGGGAATCAATTTGTCTCATCCTTAAAAGGCAGCGCATCGCTGGGCGCATTATGTACTATTAAGCTTCATTATGGAGGCTGACGGACAGCGCATAACTAATGCACCCAGACTCACAGACTCTCACCAGGTGTGTGTGTGTGTGTGTGTGTGTGTGTGTGTGTGTGTGCGTGTGTGTGTATGTGTGTGTGTGTGTGTGTGTGTGTGTGTGTGTGTGTGTGTGTGTGTGTGTGTGTGTGTGTGTGTACGTCTGTGTGTGCATGCGTGTGTGTGTGTATGTGTGTCTGTGTTTGAGAGAGAGGTAGAGAGAGAGGGAGAGAGAAATGCAGATAATGAAAGACACAGACAGGGAGAGAAGAAGTGTGCAGTGTAAACAAAAAGGTGTGTGTGTGTGTGTGTGTGTGTGTGTGTGTGTGTGTGTATGCATGTAGTGTCCATGTCAGTCCACATGTCTGTATATGTGCATGTACAGTACATGATTACGTGCATGTACATGTAGTCATACATGGGGTAATCACCAGGTTAAACAGTAGGTTCTAATGGTCTGCCAGTCTGCGGTTAGTAGCCTGGAAAACCAGCGCC
>NC_085001.1:10835556-10838056 GCF_963854185.1 Sardina pilchardus
CTTATATAGCCATTTCTTTAATGCTCTGCATTGTGACAGACAGGTTAATTTGAGGTGATGTTTATGTTACGAAGGAAAGATAAGTTTGACATGTTGATGTGTTAACATTGACTAAATATTCTAAACATTTAAAGAGGAACTATGCAGGTTTGGCAATTTCTTCGCTGTTTTCTCGTTTTATGCTTGCAGGTTTAGCGTGGTTATTTTACAACACTACTCAATCGGTCAGTCTGCCTTTTCATGAGTATGATTGCGAAGCTGGAGACTTTCTGTTTGTCAGTGCCACCGAAGTGCACACATTTGCAACCATGGTTTTTCAAATCAAAGGTGCTAGGGGGAAGCGAGACAGTCGTCATTCAACCCGGATTAAGTCAAATAACCATTCCAGTGCCTCCAAAGCTGATCAGTTAAGGCAAATTTAACTAAACAAAAAACCTGCATAGTTTACCTTTAAGGTTCAAATGATTAGTTTTCCACACTGTGCACTATGTGCAATGACTACACAATGCCATTGTTAGCTCGTCATGCTTCTGGATACTTATGTGACAAGTGATGGATGTCCAGAGATACTACCTCACCACTGTTAGGCTTCTTAATCTTCTTAGTTTACTGCCACTTTTTAGTGGTCAGTTTTGTACCTTTGTACCTTTTTTAAAACCTTTTTACCTTGGTCTTCACATTTCAGATGTTTGATTTATTTTTCATTGTTATTTTTTGCCAAGACTTCAGAAAAAAAATCACACAGAGATTATCGTTAATCTCCAGTTCACTGAATTCGGGCATTTCCAGGCATCAAAATCCACTTTTTCGGTAGTAAACTGTTTACCAACATGCAGTGCCAACTCAGCCCATGCTGTTTATCAGGTAGCTGCTCCTGTTCTTGGCTCTGTTTGGAGAGAGTCTGGCTTAAATCTCTTCCCGAAGTGTTGAATTGGGCAGGATGTTTTGCGATGCAACTCTTTGTACACAACCAGGATCACACACAAGAAGGTTGTACTGTAGCTGTCAGCTGTTTTGAAAAGGCCGCCTGTTTGGCTTCTTCCAGAAAGTGTCCCCGGAAGGATTTTTGTTGATATTACAGGATGAAAAGAAATAACTGCTACAACAAGACACAGCAACAACAACAGCAGCAGCAGCAGCAGCAGCAACACGAACAGGGAGCGATTATGTTTTATGCGTACACTAAGGTTTCTCAGCACTTTCATAGTCTTGTTGTCTCTCGGGTCATGCTAAGCAGCGGCTCTTACAAGAGCGAGGCGAGAGATAGACGGCGCGAGAGAGAGATTTCTCAGGGATAGTCTGTAACAGTCAAAGTCGCCCATAAACAAGACGCAAACTCTCTGAAGCGCTGAAGCCCAGTAGCCCTTATGAAGTTATTTCTCTCGCCTCTCTTCCTCTCTTCTTTCTCTCTCTCTTTCTCTCTCTCTCCCTCTCTCTCTCTCTGTCTGTTTTTTTCTCTGGAGAGCTGTAAAGATGTCATGCTTAAAACGAAGAGGACCCTAGGGACGACACAGCAGCCACGCCTCCCTTATCTGTTTTAAGGCCCACCAGAAGAGGGAAAGAACCACTTAAAACGATATAATCTGTCCGCGCGCCGCGAGGATTTCTCTCGCTGCCTGCCGACGCAGCGGCTCATTTCGCAAATATATGGCTTGCTGCTGGCCAGTCTCCGGTCCCTTCCTCCCCGATCGCCCGGCTTCACTGAGCGGAGCGCTCGACAATAGAGTGTAGCATTAAAGGCGAGCCTCGCTTCATAAAACCGAGATAATCTCATCATAACCGTGATATGAGACCTGTCACAGCCTTTTTTTTTTTACGAGTCTTCAGAGACGTGACCTTCTGTGCCGTGGCAACGCGGACCCTGTTACGACAACGATCCTGACAGCTGTCACTCTATGTTTTTCTCAAGAGTGCCTCGTTAGCTATTGATTTATGTCTTTTATGTTTCAGCTGAGGCTATTTCTTTCTTTATTTTCTTTCTTTCAGCATTGGCACTTTGTTGTTTGAAATGGAGCTTTAATTTGCAAGCCGGTAAGTGTGGTAATTGAAAACGCGCCAGCTTGGCCCACAGAAGTGACATTAATTAACATCTCTCTCTCCGTGGTGATACCTTTCCTTTGTTTTTATTTTTGGTTCTCCTTTTTCATGTTGCTTTTTGCAATTAACCTTTGGAGCAGGCCCACTCCTCTCTCCCCGCCAGCCCAGGAGCGTCTGCTTTATTTACTTAAGTGAGGGAAATGGAAATAGGGTCCTGCATCGGCCAACACTCTATTGTGTTTCATGTTGTTCAAGGGGAAGAGGATTACTGTTATCTTTCCTTATTTTTAGCTTCAGGGCTTCTGTTAGCACTGTAGATATGCAGATACAGTACGATGGGAGGGGAGAGATTACTGTAAGTTCCAGCTTTAAATATCACCAAGTCCGTCTTCATTACAGGAGGCCCTTACTCGGTGTTGTGTGCCTGCTTGCCAGTTAAAGAGATATATTTTTCATATCAACA
>NC_085001.1:10863056-10870556 GCF_963854185.1 Sardina pilchardus
ATTACAGTAATAAAGCCGGAGATAACAAGCTTTGGCCATAATGGTAATCACAATCTTTGGCAATACTTGTGAAGAGAGTCATCCCTAGTGCAAGTCAATTACCGTAACGAGGCTGGCTGTGTTGAGCAAGCCTTTTGAGAATCCCCTGACTCAGAAGTAGGACGTTGTACTAATTTGTTAATACCGCGTGGCCTTCTGCACAGTTTCTTCCTATTACGATACAGTGTTTCTTAATGATAGCCTACAACGTGAGCCATCTGAAGCTTCATCTCTCTGTTATTTCACTGAAAGCAGCAGGGCTCAACATTGGCATGATGTCATGATGTCAAAATGTCATATTCGTCAGATGCAGTGTGTGTGTGTGTATGTGTGTGTGTGTGTGTGTGTGTGTGTGTGTCTGAGTGTCTGTCTGTGTATGTGTGTCCCTGTGTGTGTGTGTGTGTGTGTGTGTGTGTGTGTGTGTGTAAGTGAGAGAGAGAGAGCGAGAGAGAGAGAGAGAGAGAGAGAGAGAGACAGAGACAGAGACAGAGTGAAAGAGAGACTTGACTGGACTAAGGATGGATGTAGGGAAAGCTGGCATGTCTTGACTTTGCTGACATTGCTGGCCACTCTGTCTCTGGCCACTCCGTCCATACAGCTGCTTTTGCTGCTTTTGCTGCTTTTTGATGCGTTGCTGTTTCACTGTTCAGACCAAACTCCAACATTGTGTTAGCAACCAAACACAGCCTCTCATGACGATTCCCCGGAAATATCAACTCCATCCACACTGCATTATGCATTCTAACTCTGTCTAGCACCTCACATCAGCTGTCCATTACAGTAAATAGGTGTACTGCACAATGACTATACACTCCATATCATAACAATATTGTTCATTTTATTGCCATTACTGTGACAGAAGTGCTACCAAGAGATGTGCCTCTGTACAAACATTCATGCATACGGCTAATACATTGGTTTGAGTTTTGCAACTTTCTGCACCTGATGTTGTGCTCTTGGATGAATATGGAAAAGGAAGTGCTACTCTTAGTAAGGCCAATTTCCATGTCATGTTGACTGATGTTGTGCAGACACCAGTCCTCCTCATCAAAACCAAGTTAATAAGTATTTTTCTGCCTCTCTTTTGGCAAAACCTTTGACCAGATGCCCCTGCTGGATTTGATTGAATGACGGCACTTCATAAACGCTCTGAGGTGAAAGTGTTCTAAAACCTTGCAACTGCGATTTTACATGATGAGTCTTTTGCAATGGCTTGCAACAGCTGCCAAAGATGTGCAGCTTTTAATTCAAACCGTTGTAAGTTACTGTATCTTTGCAACAATTTCGTGTCGTCACAAATCTTTTGTGTGAATTGGAGTTTAGAAATGGTGTTCATCACCTATATATGGGCAAAGTCAAAGAATCAGCCCATGCTTGCAAAAATCAGTGATCTAAACTATGTACTGTATGTAATACTGTACAGCTATGTACTGTAAGTAATACTGTATGTACTATGATGATATTTGACAAGCTGGGCCATATTCACAAACTGATAATTAGTGGGATTGGCAGACCTGTTTAAGGGAAAATCTAAACATTACATTACATTTAGCAGACACTCTTTGTCCAAACTGACTTACAGTACATGTGTCAACTATATTACAAGGGATTGCACTGTTGTCCCCGGAGCAACTTGGGGTTTAGTGCCTTGCTCGAGGGCACAACAGTGGAAGCTGGGAATTGAACCCACAACTCTCAGGCTACTACTAGCTCAGCTCCCTTACCACTACACTACCACCACCCAGTTAAACTGCTAGCAACACTCTGCAGCGTATCAGCTGTGTGAGTGGTCTCTCTGTGTGTCACAGGTGATGTGTTCCATGACTGCTAAAAGCTGTTTCAGCTCTGCAAACATTTGAACCCCTTCAGTGAGAAATATGATTGGCTAGTTCAAATGAAGAATTCTTCATGTCTGTATTTGAGTGTGTGTGCGTGTGTGCGTGTGTGCGTGCGTGTCTGTGTGCGTGTGTGTGTGTGTGCATGCATACATGTATATACGGTAGTTAGGGATTGATCCATTGGTCCATTTTTAGTTGTGGTTTCCTCAGCAGACACTGTAATGAGAGGAGAGTTATTGTCTACTCTCCCTCCCTCCTCACACACACACTTCTCTTATATTCCAACTCTTTGTTTTCCCTCTACTTCTCTCTCTCCTCCTCTCTCTCTCTCTCTCTCTCACTCTCTCGCTTTCTTTATCTTTGACTCTCCTTCTCTCTTTCTGTCCCTGCTTCTCTCTCTCTCTCTCTCTCTCTCTCTCTCTCTATGACCCTCTCTCTCTCTCTATGTCCCCCCCTCTCTCTCTCTCTCTCTCTCTCTCTACCTCTCTCTCATATGAGTGGAAGAGTGATGTTTTTCCCTCTCCGTGTGTTTCTCCCTCAGACTCTCGTCCCCCTCTGGAGACTGTCTGACCGGGTTTCACTCGTCAGCAGGTCACTCTTCACACCTTAAACATGTCAAAACACACGCCGCGCTACTCTGAAACCTTTTCTCACCCCCCCCCCCCCCCACACACACACACACACACACACGCACACAAACACATACACCCTTCCTTCCCACATGCACACACACACTCATACACACACACAGACACCCTTCCTTAACCTCATGGCCCCTAAAGCCTGGCTGTACACACACACACACACACACACACACATACACCCCCCCACACACACACGCATACATACACCCCCCCCCCCCCCCACACACACACACACACACACACACACACACACACACACCCTTCCTTAACCTCATGGCCCCTAAAGCCTGGCTGTACTTACGCCAGTGAATAATTCAGCGTCCGGCGGGCTGTGAAGCATCACCTTGGCAGCCGCGGCCGGCGGAGAGAGAGAGTGAGAGAGAGAGAGAGAGAGAGAGAGAGAGAGAGAGAGAGAGAGAGAGAGAGAGAGAGAGAGAGAGAGAGAGATTTGATTTTATGAAAACTTTATTTGAGACCAACTTAGGACATCAGTACAACAAACACAACCCCAAAAAAACAAAAACAAAAAATTAAGTGACATAATTCACAAAGGGGTTACAAAAAAAAAAGACACCATAGGCCAACAATAGGCACGAGTAAGGTTTCGAATCAGAAACAAGAATGGAATCATTGGAAGCACACTGTCCATCACAGGTCAAGCAGGAGGCCCACACAACAACATATCAGCAGTTCCAATAGCATTGCAGACGACACAGATAGAAAACAAAACAAAAAGAAAACGTCTCCTTGAAACGTTTCAGCATTGCAAAAAACGGTCATAAACAAAAGAAAACAAGATACACACTTCTAACAGACTAATCAGGCTTACGATCATGGTTGATTTCCCGTTTCAATTTGCGAACAATGTTCTTCAAACGGTAAACTTCCCGTCTCTCAAAAGCCCCCTCCCTCATGAGATGGCAGACATCGTTTGCAAACTGTTTAGCATCATGAAAAAAATTCTGAATTCGAACCCCTCTTTTCCCCTTAGTTTCAGTCAGGAACTTACGGATTTCTTCAGTGCTGTACATTACAATCATGCTCTCATCACAAGAGTAAGAAACACTACTGGAGTCAGTGGAGTAACCATCACTTTCCGTTCCGCTGTTATCCGTGGGGCAGATTTTACATTTGACATCTTTCCGACCATCGTCTACGCTATTCTTTCTTTTGGGCACTTTAAACACATGAGCTTCAACCTCCATCCCACCATCCACTGTGTGACCTGAAGCAAGCCCAGGAAGGGAAGGTGTAGCAGGCCCACTCGAAACAGCGGGCGACCCACCAAGCTCACTTTCAGGCGCGGCAACATCTCTCGGTAGAACATCAGCCGTGCCAGACGCAACCGACTCCATCGTTGCACCCTTGGACTCCTCCGCAACAGCTCCTACCAGTTCAGGCCCCGTTCCCAGAGGCTCCGCGGCAGATACCCCCGCCACGGATCCAGTCCGTCCAGGCCTGGCTGAGGCAGACTCCTCCACCTCAGGCCCGGCCCTTTGGGATCCGGCTGGAACAGACTCCTCTGCCACAGACCCGGTTCCCGCAGACACAACCACGGCAGGCACTACCGCCACAGAAGCACTCGCCCCGACACCACTTTTAGGCACCTGTTCACCAACATTTTCAGACTCAGCCAGACGAGGACACGCGCTAACGCGGTGACCCGCACTGCCGCAACAGAAACACTTTATGACTGTATCCGACGTTACAAAAACGGTATAGACACAGTCATCAATTCTAAATCTGATAATTCGTTTAAGTTCATCACGGTTGTCTAGAACCATATACACCTGTCTCCTGAAAGAGACAACGTGTTTAAGCAGCGGTGATTTACACCCAAGGGGCACGTGCCTTATAGGGGAGACCAATTTTCCGTAACGTGAAAGTGCAGCAGAAAGGGCTTTGTCTTTTAAAAACGGTGGAGCATTGGAAATCAGTATTTTCTTCGCTGGCGAGCTAAGGGGGTAGACAGGGACAAGCTCACCACCAAGCACAACGCCACGACTAACAATTAAATCCACTTTTTCCACAGTACTCAAAAAAAGAACAATACCATTATTCATTCGAGAGGCCGACTTAATATCATCGTACCCCACTATCTCGCCTATTGCCAAACTGCAAACTTCAACAGTGGCGTCAGAAACTACCTTGACTCCATGACGCCGTGTTAAGTTTTCAAACTCCATCGTGCTCGGAGACACCGCTACAACCAGCTGAGAAGCTGCGTGCGGGCTCCGGTAATTTTAGACTAACCAAATTGATCAGTGGCGTTAGAAACAGCTATTAAATGTGATACCCACTACCAAACATGCATAAATACGGACAAAAAGACAGAAATTATAGAAAGCCACAGACGGCAACCAGTCACGCTCACACTCACCAGCACTCACTCCGCACATGCGCTCTGAGAGAGAGAGAGAGAGAGAGAGAGAGAGAGAGAGAGAGAGAGAGAGAGAGAGAGAGGGAGAGAGAGAGAGAGAGTGCCGCGGGGGGAAGCCCTGAGTGCTCGCTGGCAACAGTTCCGCCGGCTCCTGGATACCCTCCATACATCTCCACCTGTGTGTGTTTTATTTTTTTATTTCTTTAAACCTCCTCTCCTCTTTGGAGTTTTCCACTTTTACTTTGCTTCGCTGCAGTCCGTCTTCCATTTGGCACGCTGGTATTGTTGGCCAGGAACTGCTTCAAGCACATGGAGGACTAGGAGGGGGGGGGGGGGGGTAGACAGAGAAACGGAGTGTGAGACAGAAAGAGACGGACGGAGGGAGAGGTGGATAGAGTAATGCTGATAGAGGAATGTAGAGATGAAGTGTTCCATATTCAGCTCCTCTTGCCCTCGCCCTCTTTATTCTCAGCAGACGTCTGGGGAAGGAGAAGAGCCTGCTGCAGATCCCCCAGATTACTCATTCATAAATCCATTTATTCAATCATTTCATTACAGAATCACTCTCTCATTCCTTTTAGCATGCATTCATTCATTCATTCATTCATTCATTCATTCATTCATTCATTCATTCATTCATTCATTCATTTCCCTATTCATTTTACCTTCTCTCTCTCTCTCTCTCTCTCTCAACACACTTCCCTAAATAAAGCCACTGAAATGTTACCAGTTCATCCATTTACCCAACCCTTCCATTGATACAAGCATGCATATATTCATTCATTCATTCATTCATTCATGCATCTAATGTATATGCCAATACAAATTCTATTTTCTCAGCACCCTACCATACAGTACATCTGAAAAGCAACCTACATGTAGATCCCCTGATAGCTGTCACTCACTAGTTCTATAATTCACTCACTCACCCAACCAGCCACCAATCCTCCCGCTGATTCACTCTCTCACTCTTTCACTCACTCACCCACTCACCTACTCACTCATTCATCTCTCCCAGCACCCCTGCTTGGTGAGCCAATCAGATTCCCTTAGTGTCTTCCACAGCTGCGGCAACAGACAATGGAGATATTTTTTGTGAGATTCATCTGTTTGCCAATTACTCCAGCCTTTTGTGTGTGTGTGTGTGTGTGTGTGTGTGTGTGTGTGTGTGGGTGTGTGTGGGTGTGTGTGTATGTGGGTGGGTGGGTGAGTGTGGGTGTACGTGTGTACGTGTCTGTTTGTAAGCTTGAATATGTGTGTGTGTGTGTGTGTGTGTGTGTGTGTGTGTGTGTGTGTGTGTGTGTGTGTGTGTGTGTGTGTGTGTGCCGTGCCGCCACAACCCTGCCAAAGTGAAGCGCAGCGTGAGGCCGACTGCATTAAGAATTCATTCACACCACTTTTAGGCCTGCCGCTGCTTTCACCATTTCATGGGGAACGTGTTCGCTAATTGTATTTGGACGGCAGTCAGACGGAGACGAGAGGAACAAGGCAGAATGAGAAAGAGTGAGTGAAAAGATAAAGACAGGGAGATGGAGAGAGAAAGAGAGAGAAAGGAAGATAGGGAGGGGGGGAGAGAGAGAGAGAGAGAGAGAGTTAGGAAGAGAGAGTAAGGTTTCATTCACACAAAGCCCCTTCAGCGGTGTTTGTGTAAGAATATGTCGGCGAGTTGTTAGAATATCCATCTGGAGGCGACGGTCGAAGACAAATCCATCTCTGTGCTCACAATGCATTTGTCAGCCATATGGACGTGTAATGGACTGGAACTGGCTTTAAACCAGAGCTCTAACGGAGAAGTGTTTTTAAAGCCACACAATCAACCAATAAAGGACGCTGCCTGTGGTCAGAACAAAACGAGCAGTGGGCATCAGCACACGGCAACGCACTCAGATTAGCAATTATGGGATGGCACACCAACACGTGGGCTGCGTGATGAATACATGGAGTAGCTGGGCAAGGCTGCGATGCAGTGACCGTCCTTGGGTCTCCATGGCCCCGAACAGAAGTAGTCTGGCTATCACCATACTGAGCTCAATCTTTTTAAGATTGAACATTAGTCTGGGGAGTCTGCACTGTATTTCTACCGCACAAGAGGCGTGATCATTGGGCATATAATTCAAATGACTCTGTATGCTTGGATAGTCATTCAACCAATCAGAGCAAAGATCTGGGTGCACCTGGTGAATAAGCCAGCTTGTGATAGGACCCAGCAAATGTGGACAGGAAGCAGGAGAGATGATGTAGATGTGCAGGTTTCCAGCCTGAGCTGCAGGGCGAAATCCAAATCGCCGGCAGATCAGGCAGGGTTCACCCAGCCTACAACAGAAGCTCAGTACAGGGCAGATCAGGCAGGGTTCACCCAGCCTACAACAGAAGCTCAGTACAGGGCAGATCAGGCAGGGTTCACCCAGCCTACAACAGAAGCTCAGTACAAGGGAGCGGTGGCGCGGTTGTGCTGACGGTGGTATTTAAAGGTGACATAGAATGGAAATCATTTTTTTCTTGGTTTTCATGAATTATGAGAGGTTGTGCATAAACAAAAAGCTATCATGAACATGAGGCATGGTTGTGTCCTCTTTCATATGAAAATCTTGAACTTAGA
>NC_085001.1:10875556-10888056 GCF_963854185.1 Sardina pilchardus
TCCTATTTTACTTGTGTCTGTCTACTACAGTAGCATATGTGTGTGTGTGTGTGTGTGTGTGTGTTGTGTGTGTGTGTGTGTGTGTGTGTGTGTTCGTGTGTGCCGTTGTCGTTTTCAAGAATACAGTATGCGCTGTTTCCAGGTCAGTTTGTGAGTCCACATTTCCTTCACAGCGTGCCATACGCTTCTCTCCTACTGTTGTTTGTATTGGTCCCTGTTGCACAGTGGGCAGCGTTGGTGAGTGGACTCACTGTGTAACTGGCCGTCTCTGTCAGGAGACCGAGAGCGCTTCGCTGCCTGGCCACCGGCGCGAATGAGTGGGCAGAGACGGGGGAAGAAGCCAGTTTGTTATTTTTCACAGGAAACGGCATTAACCAGCAGGCTCCCGGGTCTATAATCAGCAAGCCATGCAGCGAAGGATCCTTGAATGGGTTTGTGTGTGTGTGTGTGAGTGTGTGCACGTGTGAGTGTGTGCACGTGTGTGTGTGTGTGTGTGTGTGTGTGTGTGTGTGTGTGTGTGTGTGTGTGTGTGTGCATGTGTGTGTTTGTGTGTGTGTGTGTTGTTAAGCGTGAGTAAGACGAGGGAAGGGTCGATAAATGGCCTGTGGACAACGAGGACACTCAAGTAGCATTGGAGTAATGATGTGTGTGTGTGTGTGTGTGTGTGTGTGTGTGTGTGTGTGTGTGTAAATGTCAGGCGTGGTGTAGACCTCCAGAGACTGGACCTCCCTTGAGGAATGACCTCACTGATATGCTCCATTACATCTGTCCATTACATTGTATGTGAGTGTGTGTGTGTGTGTGTGTGTGTATGTGAGTAATTGTGTGTGTGTGTGTGTGTGTGTGTGTGTGTGTGTGTGTGTGTGTGGTGGTGGGGATCCAAGTGGGAGGCATAGCACTATCACCAAGGGGTGGGTCTCTGGCATTGATGGTAATCAATGGTTCTGTCCAGGCCGTCGTTGCGTCTATGGAGATGTGTCTATCGATCTCCATGCATGTTTTAGGGGTCTTTTTTCCCAGTAACGTGTGTAGAAAAGCGAGTGTTGAATTAGAGCAGTGTGGTGCTGATAAAGGCAAGGTCACAAGTTCAGCGTCTCCCATATCTCCTCTCATCCACTGTTGTACTGTATATAGAATATGCTGTACAGTAGATCCTAGGCTGTTGCAAATTGGTGCAATGTTAAACCATTAGATGCATCTTAAGGCAAAGTACTATATCTTTGTTATGTGTTTACAGTCTGTTGACAAATCAGATACTCTGTCATCAGAAAGGATCATGAGTCATTGTTTTTTTTTAAAGTACTAAAGTACTGCCGGTAGATTGCAGTTCTGAGGAATGTGTATGAGCAACACCTCAGCAAAGCCCTAAAGTATATCAACATATTCCATGTGATCTAATTGATCCATATGATCAACTGTAAAAAAAAAAGTCCATGTACAAAATAGCAGAATATAAGTTTATTAGATCACACACCTATGAAAAGCTCCTTCAGAGCAAAGACTGCAACATTGACTTTTCTCTGGCAGTACAACATGTCTCTTTGCCTTAAACTAGCAACATCAACTGTAAGGCCATCCGTTCTCGCTCCAGTCAATAAGATATACACAGTCCGCAGTGCAATTAAGTCTGACTATAAGTCTGTTTTGCTGAAGAAAGAGAGAGAGAGAGCGCGATGCGGCTTTGTGATGCAGCGGTATCGACTCGGTCTTGGAGATGTTGCTTATCGATTCGGTCGGGCCCTGGTGGCCAAATAACATGGCGTAATCATCGCCGTGCTGCAAACTCACACGCTGCGTCGTCTGGCCTCCACTGCCTAATTACAAACCGGGCAATCAAGCGCGGAGGTCTCCGATATCGGCATCCATCCACTGTGTCCATCAAACGTGGAGGTGTCCGGCGTCCATCCACCGTACCCATTATGCGTGGAGTTGGAAGTCCATTCACTGTGTCAATCAGGGGCAGCCGTGGCCGACTGGTTAGGGGTTACGGCTTCGGCCTTGTAACCGGAGGGTTGCCGGTTCGATCCCCGACCAGTCCACCACGGCTGAAGTGCCCTTGAGCAAGGCACCTAACCCCTCACTGCTCCCCGAGCGCCGCTGGTTGGGCAGGCAGCTCACTGCTCTGAGTTAGTGTGTGATTCACCTCACTGTGTGTTCACTGTGTGCTGTGTGTGTGTTCACTAATTCGGTTAAATGGGGTTTAAATGCAGAGAACGAATTTTCCTTACGGAATCAAAGAAGTATATATACTATACTTACACTTATACAATCATGCATTGAGATGGACATCTATCCACTGTGTTCATCATGCATTGAGGTGGCCGCTTATCCACTGCGTCCACTATACATTGAGGTGGCCGCTTATCCACTGCGTCCACTATACATTGAGGTGGCCGTCCATCCGCTGTGTGTTTGTGAGATGGGAGGAGAAAAGAGAAGCTGAGAGCTGTCAGTGGGAAATGAAGGGCTGACGGCTTATTTCCATTTCAACAACACTTTGCATTTATAGTATCTAACGCTTCAAAGCATCCAAAAGTGCTTTTTCAGTGTAGGGAGAACTCCACTAACCATCTCCCATCTGGGTGATGCAGGGCAGCCATTATGCATCAGCTTGAGGTAGAGAGGGAGGGACATAATGAATCATCCAATTACACTCAGGGATTATTAGGGGTCCAGATTGAGTGAGGCAGGTTGGCAATCTAGTCACGACACTGGGGAACCATGTCTCTTGGTGTTTTAAGCCCCCAATGTTGTCTTCAAGGTAGTGCTGTCTGAGTGCTAAGGTTAGGCTTGGGTTAAGGTTTGGGGTTGAGTTTAGGGATAGGGTTAGGAATGGGTGCCTTCAAGTCGATGGTGTCAGCGCTGCCTGGAAGACGACGTTGGGGGCGCGGGAACCATGCTCTCTTCATGATTAGTATCATGGGATGATAAATGACCACAGTGCATCAGGACCTCGTTTTAACGTCTCACTAAAATACAGCATCTCCTACAGCACAGTGTCCGTGCCTCTGTACTGGGCTAGCCACCGGGATTTATGCTTGGCCAGAGTGAAGACCTAGACTGCCATCTATAAGCCACCCACCAACAGATGGATAGATATGTAGATAGATAGATAGATAGATAGATACTTTATTGATCCCCAAGGGGAAATTCAAGATCACCTCCAGCAGCAACTTACAGTAGAGGTCTCCCATCCAAGAACTAACCAAGTCCACCCCTGCTTAGCTTCAGTAAATCAGTAGAGGCAGGGTATTCATTAGTCTAGCTGTTGTCTCTTTCTTTGTTGGTGGTATTTGTTTATAGGAGGAGGGGGAGGACAGGATGGTCCATCTGTTGAGGCATGGCATCATCTGGACCAAAGACACAGCAGTCGTTGGGACACAGTGTTCACTTGTACACACGTCTCTTTCCCTCTCGCTCATACACACACACACACACACACACACCCTATCTGTCCACCTCTCACCAACACACACACACACACACACACACACTGGGTGTATGTGGTCTCTGGCCCCTGTGTGTTCAGTGGGCATGTGTGAGGTGCCGCTGTGTCATCAGTCATGGATGAGTTCCATCTGTCACCCCCCCTGGCTGTGCTCACTCTCCACCCGTAACTAATGACTAAACTAGACCCTAGTGGCCACATGGTGACCACACTGCACTTTAGGCTCCGGCCTTCAGTATGGTGCTCTATCTCTCTCCCTCCCTTTATTTGGTCTCTCGCTTCCTTTTATCTCTTTCTGTTTGCTTTCTCTCTCTTTCTCTCTCTCTCTCTTTCTCTTTCTCTGTCCTTTGTTCTCTCTGTCTCTTTCAAAGTAATAAGTATGGCAATCTTCCCTTTTACAGTCCCCTAATTACTAACCGTCTACCTCGTAGATACATGGTGCATCATAGTATGTACAGTAATTGGGCAATTGTTGCAGGTAACACATAGGTAATTTCTGCAAACAAACGCATATCATACCAACAAAAAGAATTGCTAAAGATGTGCATTGTTGTTCTACGGACTGGTCTTCAGCCGTGTAAGTTATTTGACCATTGAAAGTTTAAATTGTTAAGCTCATAGACATGTTATCTTTACTCTTGCTCAGACCAGCTGACTGCCTTGTGAACTGATCTGTAGCGTGTGGGCTAGCTAGACCTGTTTCAAGTTCCCAGCAGACTAATTATGCATGCTTCTGTTCATACACTATCATGAGTTGCTGTTTGCATGTATTATACATTCTCTTGTTAAAAGATGTTGACAACTGACATGTGTTCATTCAACTGCTACTCCAGAGTAATGACCTTACTGTGTAATGAAGTAGGTATGGGAGTCCTTTTGTCCTGAGGACATGTAGGTCCTTACAAGACACCGTATATGGAATGTTATGTTACGTATAGGAAATGTTCATTGAAGGAGTCTGAAATGTGAACAGGTTGGAGGGGATTGTGCAACATGTCGTATTTAAAGCCCATTGAGTACCTTGAATACCAGCATGAATCATATATAGAGGGAAAATAAAGTAAGTAAAAAGAGAGCAAAAACAGTCAAACTGCACTTCTGGAAACTAGTGAAAATGTCATCTGCCAAAGTTCTTCCCACTGTTCCACCCCAGCATTCAGGAGGTGCATAAGGGACCTGTGCATGCATATTTGATGAACTCTGAACAGTCGCGGAGACTTACTCAACTGCATTGTTTATCTGGCAAGGAAGCACTGTGTGTGTGTGTGTGTGTGTGTGTGTGTGTGTGTGTGTGTGTGTGTGTGAATGGTATGCTGATAGGTTAGGTTTCAAGTCCCCTGAACGTGCAATTTCAGCTATGCATGATTTCGTGAAGGCTTCAATATGAATGTTTCATAATTTTGTGTTAATTTAGTGTGTGCGTGTGTGTGTGTGAGAGAGAGAGAGAGAGATAGAGATAGAGACAGACAGAGAGAGAGAGAGAGAGAGAGAGAGACACTGTGTGTGCGTGCACATGTGTGTGCCTGTGTGAGCGCGCACACGTGTGTGTGTGTGTGTCTGTCTGTGTGTGTGCGTGCGCTTGTGTTAATGTGCGTGTGTGTGCGTGTGTATATTTTAAACACACCATGAACTCTGCATAACGAATAGCGAGTGTTCCACGCCACCAGCTCCAGTGTGTATAATAACTAATGGAAATTCACAGTGTGCCTATCCATGCCTTGCCATGTTCATTTCCCAATGTGATGATAAGGTTTAGATGGAGAGGTGCCACTAGACTAATCTAATTGGTCCCACAACACAAATCTACACATTTGGGCAGATTGAATTATTCACATACGGCCATTTCAGAACCACTTCATTGAAAGTGTAAAATCTTTCTCTTTTAAAATTGTTCCTGAGAGTGCCGTTATGTTTTTCTTGCGAGCATTAACTCTTTATATCCCAGTGTCCATAGAAAAGTATCAGAGGAAGGGTTTATCTGCTGTTAAAAAAGACGTTATTGATTGTTTATACTTACCGATGCGTTAGTGCTTATGTACGTTTCACATACACTATTTTGCCAAAAGTATTGGGTCACCTGCCTTTACCCTCACCTGCCTTGAACATCTCTTGGAATTTATTAGAACGGAGACTGAGAGCCAGTCGCCTCATCCAATATCAGTGTGTGACCTCACAAATGTGCTCCTGGAAGAATGGTCAAAAATTCCCATAAACACACTCCTCCTGAACCTTGTGGAAAGCCTTCCCTGAAGACTTGAAGCTACTATAGTTGCCTAGGGTGGACTGACGTCATATTCAACCCTATGGATTAAGAACGGAATGTCACTGTAATGGCCTAGGGAACCATACAATGAGGGAGGACGGAGGCGTGATAAGTTTAAACAATAGATGGTGGTTTATTAACCAAATTACGATGAAATAATACCATAACAAAGCCGTAGGTAGATAGGTAGCGATCAGTGATCAGTGGTGAAGTGCGGGCGTGTGTTGCGTGTAGGTAATGTAGTGTGTGCGTGTTGCATGTTACAATCAATCAAATAATAACTAAAGCTAAAGCAGCAGCAAGCCAGCCCGGCGTTTGGCCTACATGCCAAAATCAAGACTTAGAATGCTGGAATCCGGAGCACCATATAGGCCGCGGACCTGGCGACCCCGCCCACCTCATCAGTCCTAATTGGGAGGAGACAGAGACAGACACAGCAAGGCCTTGCGGCCGTCACACCTCCCCCCATAAAAGAAATCCACTGGATTTCCAATGAGGTCAGGACAGGACACAACTACGAATCCAACAAACAATAACATAATACTATACCAAATACATCTGCAGAATCAAACACCATAAAATTACAGTGTCAATAGGCAATTCACCCATGTAGGCCTACAACTTCAATTACCCGACACCATTAGCCCATCACCACCAGTGCCACAATCACTACTGTTACAGTTGGATCTGAACAACATCTCAGCATTACGCAACCACCAACAATATTAGATAATGACTATATAATTTATTCATCATTTCATGAAAGTCACATCTAATTTTCAAGATTAAAATAATTCCCCTTTATCCATTACTCAGCCCATAACCTCACCAGCATCTCCAAGACTCAACCTGCTCCAATATTCCGGCGCCTGGAACACGGACAAGACAAGACAAGAGATTGCAGAAATTACAACAATTACATGTCAGACACACTAGGGCAGTGGTCGGCAATAGGCGGCCCGCGGGCCAGATGCGGCCCGCAAGCAAAAAACATCTGGCCCGTGAGATCTTTTGAACCAGAGAATGAAAAAAAAAAAAAAACTTTTTAAAAATCGGACTGCCAGTCTCAAACATTCTCATTATTTTGAAACGTAACTTTCCAGAACAGAAGAATTTCAATCAATCTAAATGCTTAGATATTTGTTTCATCTGAATACGAGTGAAGCACGCAGCGAGGTGCAGCGTGAACGCACAACATGCAAAATCAAATGAAGTGAGTGGACAGCGCTGGTTCTCAAATTCCAAGCTAGTCCCTAAAACACATGTTGTCATTCAAACAACGGACATAGGCTTATGGTGATAATTAAAACACGACTTCTTTTAAACAGGCCTGACATCAAACAGGCAATTTACGCACAGAACTGTGAAAAGTAAAACACGAGTTTCAAACATTAATAGCGTGCGTGTTATTTAGGAACGCAACCTTTAAATTAGCATGCTTACTTTCGTGGTACCGTCTTGTACTCTTTGCATGCAGAGAAACCCTCGTTAGTTGTTACAGATCAGGCATGTGGGCTTTGCATTAATACAATTAGGGAGGATGAAGGCATAGTTCTCTGTCCATTCATCATTAAAGATCCTGTTTTCGCTGTTAACTTTTCTCTTCAGATTTTTTTCATAGTGCCATTTTTTGACAGCTAACAGCAACGCGTGTAAATGTTTTTCTGGTGTTTTTTATTATTATTTTTTAAAGACACAGGCATATAATAGCGCCCCCAATGACAAGTCGACAAATTTAACCTACATCAGCCTGCTTGAATGTCTCTGCTCTGTCATTTCAAGAGCGCCTATCATTTTTACCTCCTCCGATATTAATTAATTAAATTAGCCATTGTTTTGGTTGTGAACTTGTGGCCCGCTATGTAATGGCTCGGAAAATATCTGGCCCGAGGCCAAACTTAATTGCCGACCCCTGCACTAGGGGGCAAGAGCACGCGACAGCGCGTCCGCCACGACGTTCTCTTTGCCTTTGATGTGTCTAATGTGCAGATTGTATGGCTGGAGAAAAAGACTCCAGCGCATCAACCTCTGGTTAGGGTTCTGAAGCGAGTGAAGGAAGGTTAAGGGATTATGGTCGCTGTAGATGACTATTGGAGTTGGGCTACCTCCAAGGTAGACTTCAAAATTTTGTAAAGCCCAAATTAATGCCAATGCTTCTTTTTCTATGGTGGAATAATTCAGCTGATACGAATTAAATTTTCTTGAAAAATAGCAAATGGGACGTTCAACAAAAGCATCATCGTCCTGGAGCAAAACAGCTCCAGCTCCGACATTACTCGCATCTACTTGCAGCTTAAATGGCTGCTCCATTTTCGGAGCTGCAAGTAGAGGTGCAGAAGAAAGGAGATGTTTGGCTTTCTCAAAAGCGGCTTGACAAACAGGTGTCCACGCAAAAGGCCTGTTCTTTTTTAACAAAGATGTCAAAGGTACAACGACAGAGGAAAAGTCCTGGCAAAAACTACGATAGTACCCGATCATCCCCAGGAATCTCATCAACTCTCGCTTACTCGTGGGTGGCGGATAACTATCTATGGCCAGTACCTTCGCACGCACAGGACGCACAAAGCCTTGACCAACTACTTTACCAAGATAAGTCACCGTCGCCCTGGCGAACTCACACTTCGCCAGGTTGACGGTGAGGTTGGCTTGTGCAAGTCGGGTGAACAGATGGCGAAGACGTTCCAAATGTGAACTCCAGGTGGCGCTGTGTACAACTACGTCATCCAAATAAACTGCGCAACCGTCCAAATTTGCAACTATCTGGTTCATAAGTCTTTGGAACGTAGCTGCGGCGTTGCGTAATCCAAATGCCATAACTTTGTACTCATACAACCCACTAGATGTTATGAAGGCGGAAACTTCACACGCACGCTTGGTCAAAGGGATCTGCCAATATCCCTTTAATAAATCCAATTTGGTAACGAATTTGGCCGACCCGACTTGGTCTACACAATCCTCCATGCGAGGGAGGGGGAATGAATCAGACTTTGTGACGCTATTCAGTTTTCTATAATCAGTGCAAAACCGATGTGTTCCATTGGCCTTTTTGACTAAAAGACAAGGACTTGTCCAGCTTGAGTAAGACCTTACTGCCAAATCATTCTCTAATAAATACTTCACTTCGCCCTCTAAGATCTCCTGTCTCTCCCCAGAAACTCTATAGAAGCGTTGCCGAATTGGGACGGCCTCCCCAACGTCAATATCGTGGCTAATCAAATTAGTCTGAGTGGGTGTGTCAGAAAACAGACATGGGAACTCCTTAATCAGCGCACCTAACTCAATCGCTTGATCTGGAGTCAAATGGCTCAAGATCAATGGTAAATTAGCCAAAGATTCCGTATTATTGAGTTTACCCAACAAAGCTGCATCGTCTGGTTCCTTAGCATCTGCCTCTTCCAGCGCTGCCACCGCTGGTATGGATGAGACAGATGTTGCAACACACGCATTAGAACAATTAGCGCTGTCCCCGCTCAGTGCTGCCACCACCGACCCAGGGGCAGAGCTCAAGTCCGTTTGAACAAACGGCAACTCGCCTTTTCCAACACAATCACGGTCAAAATAGGGCTTAAGCAAATTGGCGTGACACAATTGCGTCCGCCTCTTCTTATCCGGCGTGGCCACTACATAATTGTCGTTTTTCTCTTGGCGAATCACTGTATATGGCCCTGCAAATTTAGCTTGGAATGGAGAGTGTATGACCGGTAAGAGAACCATGACCTGGTCTCCTGGCTTGAAAGAACGACACACAGCCTTGCGATCATACACCTGCTTCATTTTCACTTGCGCAGTTTGCAGCTTCTCCATTGCCAACCGACCAACAGTATATAGCCGTCGCCGGAACCCATTAACGTAATCGGTTAGAGACTGAGGAGGCTCCTCGGTTCCCTCATCCATTAAAGACGCTACCGGACCACGCACACTATGACCAAACACGAGTTCGTTTGGGCTATACCCGGTACTCGCCTGAGTAACTTCCCTAATCGCCAACAGTAACCAGGCGAGGCCGTCTTCCCAATCCCTGCCTAATTGAACACAATACGCTCTCAGCATAGACTTGTACGTTTGATGAAAACGTTCTAAGACCCCTTGACTCTGAGGGTGTCGAGCCGACGATTTATTATGCTGGATCTTTAACACGTGCAGTATTTGTGAGAATGTTCTAGACGTGAAATTTGTACCACGATCTGATTGTATTACCTTAGGCAGGCCAAATACAGAAATAAATTGGGAAAGCGCCTTAACCACGGGCTTGACTTTGATTGAACGCAGTGCATACGCGGCGGGGTAACGTGTCGTTTGACACATTACTGTAAGCAGATAAATGCAACCAGCCTTTGATCGAGGTAACGGTCCGACACAATCAATCACAAGATGTTCAAAAGGTTTGGGTGTGGGAGTAATCGGCCGAAGAGGTACAGGCTTAATGGTCTGGTTGGGCTTGCCAGTTAATTGACAAACATGACAGGTTTTTATGTGGGAAGCGATATCTCGTTTAATACGAGGCCAATAGCAGTAGCGCAGAATTCTGTCATACGTCTTTTTAATACCCATATGACCCGCATCATCATGGGCAGTCGTCAACACTATTTTGCGCAATGACGAAGGCACTACCACCTGCCAACCACAATCATCTGGAAGTCCGCTGCGCGGTGGGCACCTACGCATTAAGACGTCGTCTCTTACCACATAACCATACGTATCGTCATTCTTAGTGTCACTCACCTTAGCATATAGAGGTTTTAATGTAGTGTCAGATTGTTGCGCAACGATCAGCTGTTTACGTGGGATTGAATCAGGCAAACCAGGCAGTGGTGGCATCGCAGGAACATCACCATCACCTGCTTTGGCTACAGCACGCGAAGCAGAACGAGTCACGACACTCACGGGAGACACACAGGGAGTTTCACTCACACCAAAAAGAGATTGCAGGTTAGGTTCACACTCACTATCCACATCAGACGACACCTTGGCCCATACTCGAGACTTAGCCAGCCCGTTACCAAGAATCAGGGCAGTGCCATGCAACGGGAGCGCGGGACGCACACCCACCAGCACTTCACCTTGGACCAAATCAGAGTCTATATACACTCTGTGCAAGGGTACAGACATAACATTAAGGTTAATTCCACGCACGGAAACAGACTGACCAGAATCTGAGACAGACGAGAAAGGCAAAACTGATTGTAGGATAAATGATTCGACCGAACCGGTATCCCTGAGTATTTTAATTGGCACCTTTACTCCGTCAGCACTTAGTGACACCAAGCCATTCGAAAGAAAGGGAGAAAAACTCGCTTCGAGGTCTGGCTCGCTCACGTCAATCAATGGGCTAGAGAGAGATATGGCCAAGGCCGAGCCTTTAGACTGAGAACCGAACTTAGTTTTATATCTTTTCTCTTTTTCTTTCTTTTTTAACTCCTCACATTGCCATTTAGTATGCCCTACGCCCAGACAATAGTGACAGGTTATGTTAGGATCGATTTTGCTTTGAGTTCGCCCAGAACGGAATTCTGAGTAGTCAGAGGCAGTGGACGTATCAGCTGTAGTTACACGGGGAGATGAGCGGCTCCACTGCGCACGGTCACGGCCTGGTGGTGTAACAAAGAACTTAGTTTTGTGGATTAAGGCATAATCGTCTGCCAAAACGGCTGCGTCAGACAGAGTCTCAACATGACGTTCTGTAATATACGTAGCAATTTCCTCGGGGAGACAATTTTTAAATTGCTCAACTAAAAATAAACTACGCAACTGGTCATGCGACTCAACTCCCGATACAGAACACCAGCGATCTAACTGGATAGACAATTCGTCTGCAAACACCACATAAGTTTGACCAGAATGTTTACGTATGCTACGAAACTTTTGACGGTATGCCTCTGGCACGAGCTCATATGCCTTTAGCACAGCTTTTTTAACAGACGAATAAGTGCGACTCTCGGGCGCTCCAAGAGCAGCATAAGTTTTGGCCGCACGACCACTAAAAGCACACTGGAGTAGTAAACAACGCGTCGGATCAGGCCAATCATGCAACTCGGCTACACGCTCAAACAAAGTGAAGAAAGTATCCACGTTAGCCTCTTCGAACTTTGGCAGAAGCCTTATGCTCTTCGTGATATCCGAATTATCAACGTTAACCGGCGTGGTGGGGCCCAATTTCCCCTGCTCAATTAAGGTTAAGCGCTTGCTCTCAAGCGCCAACTTGTCACGCGCAAGCTCCTGTTTTGCGAGCTCCAGATCGCGCTCCAACTTAAACAATTCCATCTGAGCTTGATGCTGTGAAAGTTGTTGCTTGCCTTTATCTAACTGCAATTTCAGAATTTCTTTCTGTTACTCAAACGATAAAGTGGAAGACTGTTCAAGAAGTCCTGGCGGCAAAAGCTCCTTCTCAACTAAGATATTGCGAATAATTATCTTCATTACGCCTTTATTTCTTTTCTCAGCGCTGGACAATGGCACTTCATAACGCTCCGCGACTAACAGAAGCTGTTCCTTAGTAAACGCCTCGAAAGCCTCTACTGTAGGAGCGGACACAAAATTATCAATCTCAGCCATACCAGTATGCAATGCTTCGTTAAACGACAGTAATTGTGGGCACTAACAATACGACTAGGCTATACCAGCTGCTCCTAAATTAAGCAAAATACAAGCAAAGGTGCAATGCTACTTGTAACCAGACAAACAGTACAGAGCTCCCCCTAAACATTTACCCCCCGACTATTCTAGCTTATCTTCTGACTGCAACCGAGAGCCGGGGATCAGCAAAAGAAATTTCTGCTCACCAATACCGCT
>NC_085001.1:10895556-10935556 GCF_963854185.1 Sardina pilchardus
GAGAGAGAGAGAGAGAGAGTGTGAGTGTGTGTGTGAGCAAGGTTGTCTGTGTGTGTGTGTGAGTGCAAGAGAGAGAGAGAGCATGTGTATAAGGCGGCGTGTGGGCCTAATCCCACCCTGCTGTGCCCCAGTGCTCCGTCTCCTAATCTGTCTGCAGCTGTCCGTCTCAAGACCCCCACCGGAAGATGAGAGGAGAAAGCAGCGCAGCTAGTTCATAAGAATTACAAAGTTGCATAATCATTTCTTTTCTTCTTTCTTTTGTGTATTTCTCTGTTTGTCTTTCTTTCTCTTCTGCTTTGTGTATGATCTCTCCCAAGCGTCTCACTTGGCTACTGTATGTGCTCTCTCATTCACTCCTTAGATAGCATGTCTCACTTCTCCTTTACAGTAGATAGCATGTCTCACTCCTCCTTTAGATAGCATGTCTCACTCACTCCTCCTTTAGATGGCATGTCTCACTCACTTCTCCTGTAGATAGCATGTCTCACTCACTCCTCCTTTAGATAGCATGTCTTACTTTTCCTTTAGATGGCATGTCTCACTCACTTCTCCTTAAGATAGCATGTCTCACGCCTGAGATAGCATATATTATTCACTCCTTCTCTCCTGCATCACGTCACCTTTCTTCACCCATGTCTTCCTCTTCCTCTCTCTCTCTCCTCCCCTCCTCTCCCCTCTCTCTCTCCTCCTTCTCCTCCCCCCTTCCTTGTTCTCCCCTCCTCCTCCATCCGTAGAGGGATTATACACTCATCTATCCGCCTGTCATCCCACTTTCCCACTTCCCTCTCCAACATCTCCCATTCAATCTAGCCCCCTCCTCTCCTTCTATTTCTCACAAATGTGTGAGTGTGTGTGTGTGTGTGTGTGTGTGAGAGAGATATTCTTGCTTCCTCCTCTCATCCTGTTTTTCAAAGTGTGTGAGCGGTTGTGTGTTTCTCACTTTCTACTCTCCTATTTCTTTAACCCTATGAGCCCGACGGACGCAAAGTGCGTCAAAAAACGCACACATTTTCTTTGTTACATTGCTCCGCTATTATTAGTCACAGCGAGATGAGACTTATATTGCAGGAAAGAGCAGAACCGGGGCTTTCCAACGATACTAGACACTTGTCTGTACGATCAAGTATGAAAATAAAATAAAATCATGAAGTTAAATCAAAGTATATCATATTTACAGTCTATATTGCTCTGCGTTCACCGGCGCATCCAGAAGTCTCGCTTGAATTACTCGCGGACCACGCATCGCACAGACATGACAGCATAACAAATGAAAGAGGAGAAGCAGAGCTTTGCATTGATACCAAATACATCGATCATTTCGTATTATAAAATCAGACGAAATTACAAACAAATAATAATGTCATATAATTTGGCTACCTTTACTCTCGTTTGATTTCCTCGTGAAATCGCGATCAAAAAGATATGGCACGCATGTCAGATGAAAGAGGAGAGCTAGAGCTATCCACAGATACCAAATACAACCTTCTAGGCCATAAAACAGACGAAGTGACAGCAAAATAATAACTTCATTTAGCTCCACTTACCTCCTGTTTTTGTGTGGCATAATAGCATGTTCATAATCCAATGTTATCATGTGTTTCTCTATGGCAAGTCACGTTCATAACACGGTTTTGAGATCCTAGCAAACTCCTGTATGGTATCCAATTCAAGACTCATATTGCATCCAAATTTGTTTGACAAATAAACACTTTTTGCCTTGACTTTGTTCATTGCAATGCAGTAAAACAAATATTATACAGAATCATCATCTGTGCACGTCATGTGTGCTACCGCAAACAAGTCATGTCAGATCAGCTAGTGTCACAAATATGGAGTGCAAAAAGTTCCAAAAAGTCATTTTTTCATCACTAAATAAAAATTGCCATTTATTTCTGGAAGGCACACACCGCATATTTCTGTAAATTGCTCAGCCCCAAAGTATACCTCCACCATGGTTCTTATATTGCCATTTTCAGGACAGTCAGGCCTACACAACCATGTAAGTTTCGTCGAGATGTGAGCTTGCTGTGGTGAGATACACGTAAAAATGTAAGATTTTGTATAGTACGCTTTTCAAATTTTTATTATTTAAAAATCTAAATCAAATCAATGCAAGTATTTATACATGATACTGTGGCAGATCTGGATAGCCTAGACTGTGCTGAAAAAAACAATATGTAGCATGTGTGAATGGCACTTACAATGACCAGGATAAATGCTTCTAACTAGAGGTAGTGAAAATGCCCTTAAAACAGCTTAGGGCTCATAGGGTTAATGTGGGTGTGTGCATATGTGCGTATGAATGTGTACAGTATGTGTGTGTGTACGTGTGTGTGTGTGTGTGTGTGTGTGTGTGTGTGTGTGTGTGTGCGCGCGCGTGCAAATGTGCGTGTTAGTGTGAATGTGAATGTGTATTTGTGTGTGTACATATGTGCATGTGTGTGCGTTGTGTGTGTGTGTGTGTGTGTGTGTGTGTGTGTGTGTGTGTGTGTGTGTGTGTGTGTGTGTGTGTGTGTGTGAGTGTGTAAATGGGTGTGTGTCTGTGTCACATATTCACTCTCTCCCCTGGTTATTCCCTCCCTCCCTCTGCTCTGGGTGGAGGGAGGAGCAGTTGATTGGAGCAGATGGAAGCAGGTCAATACTTTTTCATGTTGCTTTGTCTTTCAATCTGTCTATGTATCTATCCACCCATATCACCCTACTTCTCTCTCTCTCTTTCTTTCTTTCTCTCTTTTTCTCTCTCTCTTTCTAACACACACACACACACACACACACACACAGACACACACTCACACACAGACAGACAAACAGACAGACAGACAGACAGACAGACACCTATACATACTGTACACCTATTCACTAATTTTTCTTTCTCTCCTTCCCCCTATCTCTCACCCTCTCTTTCTAATGGGGACCGTGTGATTAGCATTGTTATCATGACGGAGTGAGCAAGGGTTTTGATGAGGGCTTTCCTGCTGTTGGAGCAGATGAAGGCCAGGGGCCCCAGTAATACATTGTTGGTGAGTAGGTCTAAACTGAGTCAGGTGTTGAGGTGTAATTAAGTGCCTGGCACTTTCCTGACAGAGGGACTTTTACTGTAACACAGTTGCTGAATGTTGCTTTTATTTTAGCTGCTACCTAGCTAGCGAATATCACTAGCCACTCCCATTAACTTTCTGTTTAATGTGCGTTAGCTCAATTGACAGGCAAAATTAAATTATTTATTCTGTGTGTGTGTGTGTGTGTGTGTGTGTGTGTGTGTGTGTGTGAGTGTGTAAATGGGTGTGTGTCTGTGTCACATATTCACTCTCTCCCCTGGTTATTCCCTCCCTCCCTCTGCTCTGGGTGGAGGGAGGAGCAGTTGATTGGAGCAGGTGGAAGCAGGTCAATACTTTTTCATGTTGCTTTGTCTTTCAATCTGTCTATGTATCTATCCACCCATATCACCCTACTTCTCTCTCTCTCTTTCTTTCTTTCTCTCTTTTTCCCTCTCTCTTTCTAACACACACACACACACACACACACAGACACACACTCACACACAGACAGACAAACAGACAGACAGACAGACAGACAGACAGACAGACACACACACACCTATACATACTGTACACCTATTCACTAATTTTTCTTTCTCTCCTTCCCCCTATCTCTCACCCTCTCTTTCTAATGGGGACCGTGTGATTAGCATTGTTATCATGACGGAGTGAGCAAGGGTTTTGATGAGGGCTTTCCTGCTGTTGGAGCAGATGAAGGCCAGGGGCCCCAGTAATAAATTGTTGGTGAGTAGGTCTAAACTGAGTCAGGTGTTGGGGTGTAATTAAGTGCCTGGCACTTTCCTGACAGAGGGACTTTTACTGTAACACAGTTGCTGAATGTTGCTTTTATTTTAGCTGCTACCTAGCTAGCGAATATCACTAGCCACTCCCATTAACTTTCTGTTTAATGTGCGTTAGCTCAATTGACAGGCAAAATTAAATTATTTATTCTGTGTCCGAAAGTGTGTTTCATTGGCATCACACACAAGCAATGACAATAGAGAAAAGTTTAGATTTTGACACCTATTTAGGAGTCCAGAACTAGGGCCATCATCTAAGATTTGCGAATAGGTGAGCTGCAGTGCTCTAAAAATTGCAACTGCAACGAGACATGGTGAATGCTATGCAACCGCTGGGAAGGACATGTATTCACACCGCTGCAACTCAACAATTTTATCCTATCTATGGTTTTGTCACGGATCTTTGGTGTGAATTGGCCGTTGGCGGTTTTTCATGTGCGGCGGCTACCGTAGTTCTAATAGGTTGCAATATAATCCCTAACCATAATATGGGAGAAATGTTCATAGAAGGGACCTTTAAACTAGTTGACTGGACAAGGAAACTTGATTCAATTTAGAATATGTTTAATTGTGAAGTTAAATGTAAGGTCACTACAAAACATGGAAGGCAGCAAGGAAATATTTTTTTAAGTTAAAAATAATTGTTTCCATGCAGTCTAACGAGCGTAATTGCGGAACTCCTGCCTCATTCGCTCCTTCTGCTCTTCCAGCTGAATTATTATTTGCATCAGCAGGTGCTCCTCCCTCCTTCTTGTCTCCCTCAGCAGCTCCTCCTGCTGCTCCTTCAGCAGCTTCTTGGTCTGGTTCTGCTGCTCCTCCAGCAGCCTTAATGTTTGCATCTGCTGCTCCTCCTGCTGCTCCTCCAGCAGCTTTTTTGTCTGCTCCTCCAGCAGTTTCTTTGTCTGATTCTGCAGCTCATATTTTAGCTGCTGCAGCCCTTGTTGCAGTTTGTGTTTTAGCTGCAATTAAAATAATATTTAATTTACATGCGGTTTACATATGTTTTTATATCAGTTAGCCTATTAGCTGGTTTCATTCTCATTTAGCTCAGGTGGAGAGCAAGACGATGTAGGCAACAATACTCATGTCTGTCAGAGTGTTCAGAGGAAGCAATGAATTTGAATTATGCAATATATGATGTTGGCAATTTCTCTTTTTTTCCCTCTGACAAAAATAGTGTGTTTGTACAGGAAACGCCTCAGGTTTAGTTGGTTTAGGTTTGAAGCTTTGGCATACTGTAAGCGTTCATGTTTAGTTTGTAAGCAATGGACAAAAACCTGTAGACCTGTTTAGCTTGGTGTCAGGTATTCACATTCCATTGATTTGCTTTTGAGTCTGTGGACGACGTTTGTAATTGTGCCTGTGGCTGTCATTTGCATATTTCACTTTCAAACTACTTGTTGGACTGGCTCCTCACACACACATTACATTTTTCAGTTCTCTCTCGTATGACAATACAGTAATAATGTGTATAAAGGAATTGAGCTTATTTTCACAAAGCAAAATAGTAAATGTAAAGCCAACCAGTTTGATAAGTTGGCATCAGTTGTTACTTTGAAAACCAATTCAACTGGAACACCTGGGCCCATATTGACAAAGAATGTTAGGGCTAAAAGTAGCGTCTAACTGGCGAATTTAGGAGAAACTCCTAAAAATAATGGGCGTGTCACTCCTAACTTTAGGACTCCTAATAATTAATTCCAAGTTATTCACAAAGCATTTTAAGCCTAAAAGTAGCTCCTAAGTCTAGGACAGCGTAAAATAACTTAAGAGGACTTCTAACTCAAGACCTATCCACAATCCACTTTTAGTGGAATTTCACGTCGTTTTGAAATGAACGTGCAGTGCAGGAGCTGGCTGTCATAATAAATGTGCATTGCAACTAAGGATGCAAATGCAATAATGCCACCGACAACCAAAACCACCATTGCATGTAAACTAAATGTAACGTCTCATTGTGCCTAATTAAATTAAATCGTTTCTCCTCTTTGCAAATATAGGCTACGTGTTTTCATACAGATTAATTTAAAACATGTTGCAAAGATACTGCTCCAGTCCGTAATGTTTCATTAAGCCTAGGCTATTTGCTCTACTCTTTATTCATTTAGGCTATGCCTATATTCATTATCTTCCATCCTTCACAGCCCGACATGCACGCATTCTCACCAGCTAAGACACATATAGGGGGTCAAATACTTCCTTCCCCCTAGCATTTAGGAAGAACATTTATTTATTTACGATACATTCTTCAATCACAAAGAAAATTGGTGTACCTAGCGGTTTTATTTTTACTCATTTTTGGAATTAAGACATTAGGATCAATTGTCAAATTATGATTTTATATTCCTCTTTTTAGGCAACTTTAGCATGGTATCAAACAGTCAGCTTGACATACTGTAGCATAATAACAAGAAAATACAATTTCTTAAGTAAGAATAACGGTAACACTTTATATATATTTTTTTTTTTTTTTTAATTATATTTTTTGGCCTTTTTGCCTTTATTATATAGGACAGTGAAGAGGTAGACAGGAAACAAGTGGGAGAGAGAGATGGGGTGGGATTGGGATATGACCGCAGGCCGGATTCGAACCTGGGTCCCCATGGGCACTCGGACCCGTAAATGGTACGGGCGCTGTAGCCTGCTGCGCCACAGCGCCCCCCAACACTTTATATTAAGACACACATATTCACCATTAATTAGCTGCTTACTAACATGTATATTAGTAGCATACTAGCCATTTGGTAGTCATTATAAAACACTAATTAATACCTTATTCTGCAAGACCTTATTCTACCCTTACCAGACCCTTAATTTAGAATTTCCTCTTTGTAAGCTCTTAATTACCCCTTATTCATAGTTATTAAGTAAGTTGTTGCATATGAATTATGACCTAAATATGCATGGCTCAATATGGGGCTTGGAAGGTGGTAGTATACACAAGAACAGATATTCACCCATAATAATACTGATCAAAGATGGTCTATTCAAATGGAAGTAAACACTAAACCACAAGTGCTAATAGTGTGCAAATATCTCATAATTAAGCCGAATATGTTCCCTATTCTAAAGTTATTTCTCTATTCTTATTTATTTTACTTATGTGAAAGACAGACCTGTGAGCACGCCCACTCAAAGTGTTCATGCTCATTCAACATGCAGGTTAATGTTCAGGATGCATTTAGAGCAGCGGTTCCCAAACATTTTTCTCCTTCTACATCCTGACTCGGCTCGCGTACCCCCCACCATCCAACACATTTCTACAGAAGACAGCAGAGCAGGTGCTTGCTTTGTTCAAGTCATAGGTGAGAGAGATAAAGAGCAAAGTATTGGTGCATATGGTTTGAGAATAATTGAAGACGAAGCATCTCTCTGGGCCCAAGTGCAAGTACATGCTGGTGATGAGCCATGAAGAATTTGCTGAATGTGAAAGACAGACTCGTGAGCATGACCACACAGTGTTCATGCTCATTCAACGTGCAGGTTAATGTTCAGGACACATTTAGAGAGGAGGCAAAACGAGTGTGGTGTGAAAGAAGACACAGCTGTCACAGGTCTCTTCTTTTTTTACCTTGTTCGTCATTTTCATATACTTCTTCAGGCGTATCCACACCTGTGACAGCAGTGTCTTCTTTCTCTAAATGCATCCTGAACATTAACCTGCATGTTGAATGAGCATGAACACTTTGAGCGGTCATGCTCACAAGTCTGTCTTTCTCATAAGTAAACTCTCACCTATGACCTTTGAACAAAGCAAGCACCTGCTGTCTTCTGTAGAATGAATCTATGTGGATCTATGATGGCAATATTGGTTGAAAGGAACATTTTGTGCAGAAATAAATGTTGATTAAAATATTTTTGAATAACTTTATTCTATTTTACTATTACTGTTTACTATTATATGCTATTTATTATTAAATTCAGTGGACAATTGGTGGGGAAGATCAGTTACAATACAGTCTCAAAACAAGAATCTGTTTCTTCACAGACCCATTCTCACAGGCAGTTTATTTGATAAAATTATGTTTTTATTGCAATTCTGTTATATTTATATACATCTACTAACATAAATATGGCCATAATTTACGCTGCATCTAACTTTATTCCTGAACGGAATATAATATTCATTAATGAAATGTCACCCAAACATAAAGGGGCAATCCATACCCTTTATTTCTGAAAAATGCAAAATATCTCATTAACTATGCGCGATATTAGAATAAAATGTATAGTTACTATTACACACTATGCCTATGATATGTACTACTTTTGCATGGTCATTTGTTGTAATTTATATAATTTTAATATTATTTGGCCCTAACGCCATTTACTGATCTACTTACAGCCATATTATCAATATGTTTCTTTATTATGCATTATATACGCTCATGTATTAAAATATGCAAATGATCTCATTAACTATATGCGCAATATAAAAATGTCCCAAGCAGAAATGGATTCTACGCAAAAAAACATTATCGAGGAATCAATTGAGAAAAGTTTGGTAGTGACCTTAATCAGATCGTTCTGGGTTTTGCCCTGTCTAACTTTCAAAGTAATCAAAAGTCTCAAAAAAATGTTTGACCTCATACAGCAGAGCTAAGGATTGAATCACACCAGATTTCTCCTTTAGCATGACACATACATGGAGGTTAATAAGTGCCAAATTAATTGTGAATTAAATGTGAACAAAGACCCAACTTTAGAATAGGGAGCATATTCTACATTACAAAGACTTAATTATGAGTTGTTTGTAGACTATTAGCACTTGTGGTTTAGTGTTTACTTCCACTTGATTAGACCATCTTTGATAAGTATTATTATGGGTGAATATCTGTTCTTGTGGTACTACCACCTTCCAAGCCCCATATTGAGCCATGCATATTTAGGTCATAATTCATATGCAACAACTTACTTAATAACTATGAATAAGGGGTAATTAGGAGCTTACATAGGGGGAATTCTTAATTAAGGGTAGAATAAGGTCTTGCAGAATAAGGTATTAACTAGTGACTTACAATGACTACCAAATGGCTAGTATGCTACTAATATACATGTTAGTAAGCAGCTAATTAATGGTGAATATGTGTGTCTTAAAATAAAGTGTTACCAGAATAACCATAAACAATATCCAAACTTGTAAAGTTAATTAACAAAGACAGAAATTCTTCTCCTCTCTGACGCATGTGCAATGGTGGTGCCTTCAGGGGGACACTTAACTCAAAGATTGTCTAGTTAGCTTTATCAACTGGCAAAAGTGCAGCCACTACCCCGGGGTGCGTTTCCCAAAAGCATAGTTGCTAACTAACATAGCAACTAACATAGTTGTAAGTAAGCTGTTACTTACACATAATGATAGCTAGATGGCGCTTCGTGCACAAATCAAATCGCTTGGTCATACATTTGTCAGACCGTGTTGTTGATAGTCTGTGGTTGTTTCATTATGACATATGAGTTATGTTCATTTATTTGTGTTGATTTGTGTTGTTTGAGGTAAAAACTCTGGAAGAGTTCTTGAACAAACCTTAAGCAAACTTGACTTTCAATTTTTTCGTAGTAGCCTATTTCATTTTTCATATTTTTCACGTTTTTACATTTTGTATGCTAGTTAGAAATGTTATTTATAGGCTATTTTCAAACGGAGGCATACGCGTTCTGTGATAAGGAGCCTGACCCGACGGGAAGGGAAGGATGAAAAATGTCGACCCAACACCGGTGTGTTGGATCTCGAGATCCGATGCTGAGCAGGCATAGGCGCGAGAAGCCTAGGCTAATTAAAAATGATGAGTGAAATATATTCTCCGTTTTGCGAATGTTTAGGCTATGTTTCGATGTCTGCTGAAAAAAAGCTATAGGCCTATTGTTTCTACAATTTATGCTAACTTCTATGTAAATTCGTGATTCAGCATTGACACACACATTTTAATGACTTGGAGAGACAGAGCTGTAGCCCACTGGTTAGAGCTTCAGCCCCTACGTCCAAGAGTTGCTGGGTCGATTCCCGACCTGTGAACAGCAGATGTCAGATATAAAAAGCTTTATATCTCTATGGCAGAAGTTCTTTTGAGCAAGGCATCAATAAAGTAGGCTATATTCTGTAATATTATTTTCTATTCACACAACTATACACGCACGCTGGCGAATTCGAACATTCTGAAACGCGCATATGCGATGAAACATGATTGCGCATTCTTCCACGAGTTGCATGTAAACAACAAACAGCCAGCCTACAGCAGGGGGCAGAGAGAAGTGGTTGGGAGGCAGTTGTCAATGCCGCAGTGATTTCTGTAGCCTAAGATCATGTCCACATGTAGCAAAACGATCTCCCCCCCTCCGTGAACTGGTTAGACGTGTATGGGGGAGGGGGAATGATCGGTTTCAAATAGGCTATGTTTGCAATGGATAGTGTGTTATGTATAGACCCCGAAGCCATTTGCTTTGAGAATAACGGCTGGCTGATGAAGTTAGTGGCTGGCTAGCTGGCTCAGCCAAAACCTAAATGCTGCTGCAGCCGCCGAAGATTTCATGGCTGATAATGGCTTTAGTTGCCACTTCATGTCTACAGAACATGCAACTGAGTCCTGTGTAGCCTATCGTAGCAACGAGCACAATACTGATGTGGTACAGTATATCCAGTGGGAATCGTTTATAGGCTATCGTTTATTTTTCGCGTGTGTCTCTATGATATAATTATTTTTAGATGCAAAAAGTCTAACTGGCTTAGCCAAAGTTTGTCAGATGTCGGCTCAATTTGGCTTAGAAAATTATTGGCTGGCGAAATTATTTTCCGTTCATGGTAAACAGTATTATGATTCATCCGTTTATTTCAGATAGTTTGTTATTAAAAACCATTAACAAAAAAAAATTGTCCGTCAACGTTGAAAAACAGTCAGTGAATTCAGTCAATATGAGCTACAAAATTTCACTCATGTCGGGTTGTGAACCCGGGCTTCCTGCATAGCAGTCAAGGGAGTTAACGCTGCGCCACTTAACATTTTGTAATCTTCCAAATTGGAAATAGCATAGGTTTATGACGCGACGTAACTCACTCAGTCCAGCCAATATGTAAGAAAATGCGTTAACACTTTATAATAACTACACACAATTCATCATTTATTAAGCATTTGTTACTTATTAGTTAATGGTTTGTTCATCATTAGTAATTTATTGTCCATGCATAATTCATCATCAGTAAAGCATTTGTTCACAAGGTTATCAATGGTTTGTTCATAGTAAATAAAACAAATGTTTGTAAATACATAGTTTATACCTTATAAATAATGAAACAACCATTTATAAATGAAATCATCACCCTATTATGAACCAGTTACAATATTAGTAAATGCTTTGATCATCATTTGTAAAGTATTACTCCTATGTTAATTCTCATACTGTAACTCATGATGAACTCAGGAGTTACAAGTGGTTAGTTAATGATATTTGTGAGCTCATCTAAAGTGAGGACTGAATATGCCTTGCTACATATTTACAAATGAGTTATAAAGGTTACAGTTGCATTTATTCATTTAGCAGACACTTTCATCCAAAGAGACTTACACTATCAATGAAATTAAAGAGCAAGGCCACTATAGTGGCACCCGGGGATTGAACCCCTAACTCTGAGGCTCACAGCAAGCTAGCCCAATGCCTTATCCACTACACTACCCCTGTCCATTGCTGGTGTAGCTATAAATTCAGAAATATAAAACAGATGCTTGCTATGAACAAACATTTAATATTGTGTATACGCATGATTTACAGATCACAGCATTTAATAACATGCTTAACAGTGTGTAGTAGAAGACACTCTTGCATAGTTTTATGTGTTTTTAACTGAGCGGATGTTATGTTCTTCACTTCACAACAAACAATCAATAAACACCAGAGTAAAGTGACAATGTTTTTACTAGGTTAACTTCACTTCAGTATACGTCGGTCAATTATTTACTTGTATGCTTTAACTCTCTAACTATTGTATAGTCATACGCATAAAAGAAAAGTAGTCCTCCCATTTATGGCAGAACAGTACCAGAGGTAGTCTAGTGGTTAAGGAGCAGGGTTATCATTTTGATGCCTGCTCAGTTGGGGGTTCAAATCCCAGCTTCTGCGGTTGTCTTTAATTTAATTGACATGTGTATGTCGCTCTGGATAAAATTGTCAGCTAAATGAATGAATGTGAATGTAGTATTTACAACTCATTTGCAAATGTGTAGCAAGGCATAACAAGTCCTCACTTTAGATGAGCTCACACATATCATTAACTAACCACTTGTAACTCCTGAGTTAATCATGAATTATAGTATTAGGAAGTGGTTTACAAAACATGTATTCACATCCTTATTAATCATTAGTGCATATGTAACAACTGTTAAATAATGAATAGTATTTCATTAACACAATGTTATTGCATGATATATTAAGTATTAGCAACAATTTATACATATTTTAGAAATAGGCTTATTCACTATGAACAAACCAATCATAACTTATGAACAAATGCTTAAGTGATGATAAATTGTGCATGAACAATTATTTACTAATGATGAACAAACCATTAACTAATAGTTAACAAATGCTTAATAGATGATGAATTGTGTGTAGTTATTATAAAGTGTTACCGGAAATGCTTATACATTAGTCTAAGCTTTAAAAGATAGCCTATAGAAGATAAGATATACAACTATGTACGTAGGCATATGCGCCCTACGTACATAAATAGGCTACGGCGAATTTCAGCTGAAAATATTTTTTACACATGTAGGCCTAGGCCTGCCTAATAGAACAACGTCGCAACGTTTTCAAAACAAACTCGCATTTTACCACTGTAAATCGCCTCCATAGACTATGCCATGTAAATGAAAAATGGTTATTAAAATAAATCACATATAATACATATTTAATACATACAGCAACACCTGTCTGTATCACAGCAACAGCTTAGCTACACCAACAAAATTATCCTGGCGCCGCCCATCACTGCAAAGGTGAAGATGCATTTTACCTCATATGTACCTCTTAAGAGATCATGTTACATTAAAGGTAAAGGTGTGTATTCTATTGCTGCTCTATTGCTGTCACTATTTGCATGGGCCTTGTATGGTTCAGGCTGCTGCAGGTGGTGGTGTAATAGTGTATAAGATACACTGGTGTGCATCATTTTGGAACCCATGTTTAAGTTGACTAAAAAGAGGAATATAAAATCATCTTTTTGGAAATTGGTCTCAATGCAACTAATGCAACTCACACATAATGCAAATCAAACCAGCTCATAGGCTAACTGAATAATAATAATAATAATAATAATAATAAACATGTCAATATCTAGGTATGGCGAAGGGTATGTGATGATGTGGGGCTATTTTAATTCTAAAGGCCACGGGAACTTTATCAGGATGCATAGTATCCTGGATCCATGAAATAACTGGCCTTTTAGAATAAAAATTTGACTGCCTCTATGGGAATTTAAAATGAGGGGTTCCTTACTTACGCCCTTTGTATTTTAAGGAATAGTATTTATTTATTTAAGATACAAGATTCATTCACAAAGAAAAAAGTATCTTCCCTCAGGCATTGAGGCAATTTCCAAAAGATGATTTTTTATTTCTCTTTTTAGTCAACTTTGGGTTCCAAAATGTTGCTCACCAGTGTATTCTTGGCACACCTTAGGTCCCCTGGTACCAACTAAACTACAAAAACTGGCCTTAGACCAGATTATGATGCTTTGGATAGAACAAAAGAAAACCTAACTGCCTTACATGATTCTGTCAGAAGGAGAAGTAGAGGAGAGCCTCTTTCACATACATTTAAGTCCTTATTCGTCATGTTACATCATTATATTATTTGTATTTAGTTGATGCTCCTTATCCAAGTGCAACTTAGTATCTTGCTGAGGTATACAGTTAAACACAGTGGCCCCTTCTAAACTCACAACCTTCTGATGGCCACTTGGAAAGTCAGACCCATGTCATATCATGCAACTGGATGAGTTCTTGCTTATGATTTCAATGATGAATCATATCTATATATGCTGAGATTGAATTGGATTGAATTGGAGACAGGATACAATCTTATACAGAATGTTTGGTTGGTATTTTGGACTGACAGCAATACATCTAGATACAACAGCTCCTAAAGTAACATACAGTATTTGGTCATATTTATCTCACCAGTTCTGTCTTCAGTCTTAAAACCGTTCTGCTCCTTGGGTTTTTCCTCCTGGTGTTCAGGTTCCACCAGTGTGTGTTTCTGCAGTGCTGGATCTGTGTAGTGCTGCCTGATGTGAGACTCACAATAGGAGGCAGAGCAGGTCACAGGACTTCACAGCTCTGAGTTTCCTCCCAGTGCAGACATTACAGGCCACATCTCCAGGACCTGCGTAGCACTGAGCAGGAGGAACAGGACTAAAATGCTGGAGCTTCTGGACCACCACTGCTAAGGCTGAGTTTGTGTTAAGTGCTGGACAGTAGCTGTATGTGTGTGAGCACTGGGGACATGCATAGTGGCCTGTATGGTTGGGCTGGGCCCAGTGTGAGGTGATGCACTGCCTGCAGTAACTGTGTCCACAGGGAATGGAGACGGGGTCCTTCAGCACTTCCGTACACACTGAACATTCAAAGTGGTCCTCTGTTAGGCTATTGAACATATATAAAATACATCTGTGTAAATACAGCATGCCACTGCAATATACAAAATGTCAACATTCAGTGGATTCTAGTCACCATTCAGGCACATTTTTAACTTTTACGCTAACTTGTTTTAGTTTTCTGATCTAAAAACCGCTTGAATTGCAATGAGACAAATGAACTCAGAACCGTTAAAAAACGTCATCAAACACTATGTCATGCTAACACATTTCTAATGAAGTTAAGATATAGCAGGGCTAATAAATAAACTAGAAATGGGATTGACTTGTACTGCTGTGTCACACGTGCCCCTATATATGTGTTAGGGGTGTGCAAAAAAATCGTATCGCGATTCAAGCACTACCGATTCAAAATCGATTCATAGAATTATAAAAACTGATTGATATATTTTTTTTCCAGTTTGTAACGGTGTTTGAACTAGGGCTGTTAATCAATTAAAGAGTGTAATTAATCACATACTCACATACTGAATAATGATTAAACCAAAGCATTAGTGACATTAAAGTTTAAAAACTCTTTTATAATTATTTTCACTGTTCAAGTAATGGCCATCAACAATCTATACTAGAAAATCAATACCGAGGAATTAAACAAGGCCTACAAGTAGCATATTTAAAGGCGAGTCTGCATTTTAGTCCTAATCCTAGTTCTAGTCAGGCAGCCATGGGGTCAGACCTGGTTTTGACGGTTAAAGAGTCACTTCACCCCATAATTCCACCCACTTTACATTTCTGAAAAAGGCTTTCAAAATGGGCGAGACGTTCTGAAATTTGGAGAGGGAGTGCAGCACTGCTGCAACCAATCAACCATGGTGATTTTGTGTCAATCTGGGAATGAGTGCTGCAGACATGGTTTATCACAGGTAGGCTAATCAGGGCAGCAGACGTTGGGGCGTTTCATTCCTTATTTGTAACGACCCGGTGACGTAGTGTTGGACGAGAAGTACAGGACTTCGTCAGCATTCCAATAGCATTTTGGATCAACATGCCATGGCATGTTTCAACCTGTAGAATGCGCGGAGAGCAATATCTCCAATACAAAATCAGACGAAATGTTACTTTTGTCGAGAAACACGATTTTTGTCAATATTAACCCTGGTAATAGTACAGTTCACCACTTATGAGTATTTTCAATCACTCAACAACTCAAAAAACATATTTTAGGGTGCAGTGACTCGGTAACGCTTTAGAATAGCATGTGCTTATTAGCTATTAACAGTGCATAATAAGCAGTTAACTTAACTGTTGTTATCCTTTAATAACTAACTGTTAACATACAGCTTGTAAGTGTTAATAAGCAGCATTTAAAGGTGCTTACAAGCATATTTGTTAACAGTTAACGTGCAGCTTGTGAGTGTTAAAGGGATATTCCGCCATTTTTGGAAATACGCTCATTTTCCACCTCCCCTCGAGCAAAACAATCGATATTTACCTTGTTCCCGTTCATCCAGCCATTCTGTGAGTCTGGCAATACAACTTTTAGCTTCAGCCTAGCATAGATCATGGAATCGGATTAGACCGTTAGCTTCTCGCCCAAGTTAGAAAGTGCAATAAGTGTCACGGCCACTGTGGCCGGGTTTTAACTAAGTGGAACCAAATGCAGACACCAGTAAATTTCAGTCAAAATAATAGTTTTTAATGAGAGTTCTCTTCACACAGGAAAAACAGAAATCTTCAGTTCAATGCGAGTTCAATGAGTCCACGAAAATCCAAAAACAGTTCAAAAACACAGAAGATCAAAAACTTGGTATCTCACTTGAACAGCAACAGCAGGCAACTAGAAAACGTAATTTCGAGGAAATTACCAGTGCATGCAAAAGCAAGACATAAGATAAAATGTGAAACAAACTTAAATTTACAAACAGGTGTGGACAGAGGAAGGTGAGGGAAGGGGGGGGGGGGGGCAGTGTGATGTATGTGGTTTAGGGACAGAGGTGGAAAAGTCCAACCAACCTGCTGATTCTAAAGGCCTATTCGGACGGGATTAGTTTTATGGGGTGACATCAGGTAAAGTAATAATTACCAGGTAATGTAGTCCCGTCCGGACGCGCCATGTCAGTAAACATAACGGAGTATGTCGGTGACATTTACAGACACTTTTACCTTCCGTAAAACGGTCCGGAGAAATTACCTTAGGTAATATTAATCCCATGCGAACGCGACCCTCAGTAAAGATGTCTGTAATATTTCGTCACATCCTGATTTGAAAACAATTCCACCATAGTCTGAATGAAAACATAACATGCTGTGCAGCTCCTAATAGGACGTTAGCTAGTTTGCCTAATAGCTTGATGTTGTTAGCCATTTCAAACTACTTATGGCATAACATAAAGCTAACGTTTGCTAGTTTAACCAACTTGTGTAGTCTTTCAAATCTGAAAATGCCGCACGTACCTGACGCAAAGTATCACGTGCACGGCGACGAAGATGTGACAGCAGAACGTAAACGTAGTTACTCCTCCCATGTCAAGTAAAATGACAGAGATGTCTAGTCCCGTCCGAATTGGACATTTATATTACAGAGGTCATATGATAAACCTGCATTACTCTACGTCCCCCCATAAAACTAATCCCGTCCGAATAGGCCTTAAGTAGTACAACTCTTCAGCCAGGCAGAGCAGCTAATTGGTGAGATCACCTGTGTTTAAGTGCACAGATAGAACCAATACGTGATTGGACTTTTACTCTCTGAAGCTTGACTTTTCCACCTCTGAGTGTGAGTGCATGTGAGTGTGCGTGCGTGCGTGTGTGCGTGCGTGAGTGGATGTAAGTGGATGAAAGGAGCATGGCTTTCTATGATGCAGTGAAATGGGGGAGTGCATGGAGAAATGTGGTATATATGAAGTGCTGCAGTCAGGTGTGTGTGTATGAGTGAATGGGTAGACAGAGAGAGCTGATAATGCAGGTTCAATTTAACTGGCTGTCAATTAAACTTGATAGGGCCTTGAGCAGTTGGCTCTTGACACAGGTGCAAATTAGCTTAATCAGCAGTGCAGTGCGATAGACCTCTGAAGTTCGCCTACAAAAAAGCTTGCCATATATGGGCAGTTGGCTTCAATTAACTCCCGGATCTCCTTATATGGGCAGAGGGCAGCTTCAGAGGTCTATGAAAAGTCAATGGGGAAAAATATTTTGCAAATATTTCAAAAAGTATCAAGTTTACCGAACTGAAATATACATACAATTAGTCTTATTTTCAAGACCTACGTAACAAAGTTTGAACCAAGTTTCTACGTTAAACGGTTGAAGAGAATTAAGACCTGGTTAGGAGGAGCATAACTAGAAATGCAATTCCAAGGAATTACCAGTGCATGAAAATGCAAAAATGGATAGATAATGTAGATATGGTTACTAAGGTGTAGCTAGGGTAAACATGGTGGTTGCATAGTTTACAGAGAGTTGATAGTGTGAAGGTAGACAGTTTAAAGATGAAACATTCCAGTTCTAACTTAACTAATGATTTCTATTCATGTTAAAATGTTGATTAGCTAACTTAGCTAATGATTTCTAGCAGTTACGCTAAAAATGCTAATTATGCTAGCAATGCTTACTTTACTAACAATGCTAACCAGGTTCGATTAGCTAACTTAACCGATGATTTCTAGCAGTAATGCTAAAAATGCTAACTATGCTAACAATGCTAAATTTGCTAACAATGCTAACCAGGTTGATTAGCTAACTTAGTTGATGATTTTTTGCAGTTATGCTAAAAATGCTAACTATGCTAACCATGCTAACTAGCTAACTTGCTAGTGAGGACTTTTATTTTGAAACATTTGTTGCTAGGGTATCCATGGTGGCCACTATCAGGAAACAAGAAGTTACTGCAGTATAATCATGTTGGTTGCTATGGAAACGGTCATAAACACTTAATTTTAATGGTTGCTAGGTACATGGAGGTTTCATGTAGTTGACTTTTGAATGAAGTTTCTACGTTAAACGGTTGAAGCTGAATTGCGAGCGTTAGAAGAAGTAGTTTTATAAGAAAAGGAAGAACAGTAGGCCTACAGTGCATTTTCATGCACTGTAATAATAAGTCAAGTCAAGTCAAATTTTATTTATATAGCACATTTAAAAGCAACAGCATTGCACCAAAGTGCTTTACATAGAACAAATAAATAACATTAATAATAATCAATAATAATAACAATAATAATAATAATACAATATTAGTAGGCAAAAGGATGGGCATTGTAATAATATTAATTAAACATAGAAACTAAAAATAAAAACAAATAAGAAATTAAAGAAAAGTTAAGAAGTTAACACAACAGTGGAGATAAACAAAAAGGAAACATTTGAGGGAGAGGTGGAGAGGTCAGGGAGTGTTAAAAGCTAGGGAGAAGAGGTAAGTCTTTAAGTTGGATTTAAAGCTAGTAATAGTGGGCAAGATTTGACAGTATCAGGAAGGCTATTCCAGAGTTGGGGGGCATAGACAGAAAAAGCTCTGTCACCTTTGGATTTAAGTGAAGCAGAGGGAATAGAAAGAAGACATTGTGAGGAAGAACGAAGAGGTCTAGGAGGACAGTAAGGAATTAAGAGATCACAGATGTATTGAGGTGCTAAGTCATGTAAGGCTTTATAAACAAAGAGCAGAATTTTAAAATTAATTCTTTGTTCAACAGGGAGCCAGTGAAGTTTAGCCAACACAGGTGTAATGTGGTCATGTTTCTTAGATCCAGTTAGCAATCTTGCTGCAGCATTTTGGACAATCTGGAGTATGTGCAGGGTTGACTTAGTTAAACCTACATACAATGAGTTGCAGTAATCAAGTCTAGATGATATGAAGGCATGTATAAGGACTTCTAAATCACTGTAGGAAAGACAGGACTTAAGTTTGGCTATTAATCGAAGCTGGAAAAAACTCCCTTTGACCACGCTGTTGACTTGCTTGTTAAAAGTCAAAGCAGAGTCTAGGAAAACACCTAGGTTTTTAACAACACTGTGGTGGTTAACAGACAGAGGGCCAAGAGCCTTGCTGAGAGTGTTGACAGAGTTTGATGGTCCAAAAATGATCACTTCTGTTTTATTTTCATTAAGCTGTAAAACATTGTTAGCCATCCAATTCTTAATGTCACTGAGACAAAGAAAAAGGTTGCTCAATGAACAGGAATTTTCAGGTGCCACTGGTATATAAAATTGGGTATCATCCGCATAGCAGTGGTAACGAATATTGTGACGGTTAAAAATGGACCCCAATAAGAAGAATAGGAAGAACAGTGCAGTGCATTTTCATGCACTGTAATAAGAAGGAGAAGAAGAAGAACAACAACAACAACAAGAACAAGAAGAAAAAGAACAAGAAGAAGAACAAGAACAAGAACAAGAAGCCCAGGAAGAACAGAACAGTGCATTTGCATGCACTGTAAAAACTCACAGGCCAGGCAGAAAGTCCCAGCGGCAAAAATAGGCCAATCCAAAATCCAACAAAGGAGAGCGGAGAAAAATCCAGGGCAGAAAGATCCTAGGCAGGGCAAAGGCGAAGACGTGGTCGTGGTCGTGGTCGTGGTCGAGGATGCAGAGAGGTTTAGCTTGGCTTGGTTCCTGACAACGTGTTCAGTGAGGAGATAATCCAGCCATGAAGGAGCTTCAGGGCTGGAGTTAAGTACAGGCCCAGACGAGGGAGAATTGGCCACAGGTGTGTAGCTGCGCTGGGTAGAGGCAGAGACGTGGGCGGAGCAAAACCTGGAGCACAGAGAGGGAGAGAGCACATGACCTGGAGCACCAGACAGGGAAAACATGATCCGGGTCAAAATGATCCGGAGCGGATCGTGACAATAAGACCAACTGAAAATGAAACCTGGCGTTTTTTTCTAGGCTGATTTGACATGGAACTACACTCTCATCTGGCGTAATAACCAAGGCAACTTGCAAACATACCATAGGTGCAGTGATATCGTACGCAGCATCTGAAAATAGTCTCCATAGACAACAAGCAGTAGTAGTGCCAGTAGTTTGCAAGTTGCCTTGATTAGTGCCAGTAGTTTGCAAGTTGCCTTGAGTCTTTATTGTCCTGTAAAGGATATTCTTTTTCACACGTCATTTCATCCATAAAAGATGAAATGTATGTACAACATTATTACGCCAGATGAGAGTGTAGTTCCATGTCAAATCAGCCTAGAAAAACGCCAGGTTTCAGTTTTAGTTGGTCTTATTGCACTTTCTAACTTGAGAGGAGACACGTTTTAAATGGGAAAATTACCAGAAATCTTAGTCACTTTTAAACATGAAGCTAGCAGGCGAGAAGCTAATGGTCTAATCCGATTCAATGATCTATGCTAGGCTGAAGCTAAAAGTTGCATCGCCAGACTCACAGAATGGCTGGATGAACGGGAACTATAAGGTAAATATCGATTGTTTTGCTCGAGGGGAGGTGGAAAATTAGCGTATTTCCAAAAATGGCGGAATATCCCTCTAACAAGCAGCTTGTTAATGCTTGTAGTAAATTATGCAGCCTCCAAATCTAAAGTGTGAACTATGTAACTAACAGTTAACAAGCCTAAAGTTCTTCAGCACTGTATGCTGTATCTCACTGAGCTAAGTTCACACAAAGATAATAGGCGAAATATGTTTCTGATGGTGTTGCAGTTCAGTGAATGCATAAAATTGTCAGTTTGTCCACAGTCTACGTGTAAAGCAAAGATCATAGAGCGCTATGCTCTGCTCTAGAATCTTTGGTGTACAGTATGAACATCAGCGGAACATAGAATCAAGTACAACAACTTCATAATGCAAGGTGAGGTAAGTGTAGCTCAGTTGGCTGCAGCATACAGTGCGACACAGGCGTCCCCAGTTCAATGCCCACTGATTGCAACAATTTTGAAGGTGTATATCTCACAGCTTAATCGATCTAGTTATCTAAAGATAGAGTGTTAGGTTAACTGTTAGTTACATGGTTCTCACTTTAGATTGGGGGGCTGCAGAATGTACTACAAGTAGCTAGGAAATGGCTTGTTAACTGTTAGTTACATCGTTCTCACTTTAGATTGGGGGACTGCAGAATTTACTACAAGTAGCTAAGAAATGTCTTTGTCACCATTAACAACCTGCTTGTTAACACTTAAGCTACACGTTAACTGTTAACAAATATGCTTGTAAGTAATTTAATTTATACTAAATAAACTATCAATTTAGTTATTATAGGCAGCCCAATAACAGTTAACAATAATTAACTAACTATCATTATGTGTTTTCTAAACAGTTATATTATGTATACATTTATGCTAAATAAGGTGTTAATTTACCATTAATAGGCGACGGTTATTATAAAGTGCTACCTTGTTTTTTAATCAAATCTTGAGCCTGAAAATCAATATTGAATCAAATCGTGACATTTTATGAATCGTGCACCCCTAATGTGTATAGTATTCAGTTGTCTAGAATACACAGTGGGCCAACCTGGGTATGAAAGGAGAATTTTCTCCTTGGAAGTTTGGCAGTGGTGGGTCCATTGAGTGGTCACTCTTCATTGACAGATTGCTGGGTGCAGGAGATGACATTTTTCGTTTCATTCTGAAAAAGAAAATATAAAGATCTTAGATCAAACTCCTCCAATGTTCACTCCTTTTCCATGTTCATTTTTGGGTAGTATATTATAATATGTGTATTTTGCAATTCAGTCATAGAAAAAAGTAACATTTGACACTAATAGAATAACATTTGACACTAATAGAATAACAATCCTTTATTAATACTAATAATCCTTAAATACAATTTATCCATAGAACATCTTTCATATACTGCCGGCGTTACACAGTAGCAACTAGCAAATTTAGAAAACATTTGAATGACAGGCGACTCTGAAATGGGAAAAAAAAAATGGTAACACTTTAATTGAAGGTATCTACATATTGTGACATGACACTGTCATAGGGTGACCAGACGTCCCGGTTTTCCTGGGACAGTCACAACTTTGAGTGGCGTGTCCCGAGTCCCGACAAAAGCCCGTCGGGATGCTAATATGTCCCTTTATACCCCTTTTCCACTGGGCATTTTCGTAACGGTACGATACGGCACGGTACGACTCTACCCTGATTGGGAGCATTTCCACTGCGGATTGGAGGGTGGACACAGCTAACAATTTCTGGTTAGGAGTATGTTTTTAGAACGTTTTTTTCTTGGTTAGGGGAACGTTGCCTGAAAGTTGCGAAAGTTGCCCCATGGTTCCCCAGGAAAGTTTTCCTGACGAAAATACAACGTTTTTTTTCTGGTTATTTATTTTGGTTAGCAGAACGTTCTCCTACCCTTTAGGGAACGTTACAATATTTGGTTGCATTAACGTTCCCCTAACTCCCAGCAACAACGTGTAAAGGGGAAAAAAATAAGTAAATTTATCGTGACATCCAGACATTGCTACGCTTTACACTCGCCGTCTGCGACGACAGGCTATCTGTGACCTGGGAGCATGAACGTCTCTGATATTTAAGGCAATGACAATTCAATACACATATTTATTTTCACTTACTGTTAACTGCTTGCTGAACTGCGACGAATACGGCCCGTTACTTCCTATATGTGTCAGCTAAACTTTTAAATGCGGATTAGGTCTAATACTTTATTGTCTACGGTGTCTTTTTTCCCATAAACGATTAAGTCAGATCAAAACATCAGCAGAGCAGGCTAGCCTAAGCTGAAATGTCCCATCCACATTTCAAAATTCAAAACTGGCTGCTTTTATTGCATCGTATTCCATTAACAGTCCTCGGTTCAGAATTATGATGGATTTTGGTTTAATTTGTTTTTAATTGGGACTGGGAATTGTGGGATCCCAAGCAGCAAAACACGTTATTTGAACCAAAACAAACGTTTTATTTAGGTTGTATTTTGGTTTCAAATAAAACAGACGTGCATAGTACGTTATTTAAACGTGCTTGATGGCACCAGTACAAATAACCCTATTAAAAACGTCCATTGCACGTTGTAATCTGGTGCCAAAAGACACGTGCAAAACCCAACGCATCTAGCACCGATTCCAACGTCAACAGAAGATGCAATATCGGTTTCAATTTACACCAACTATTACAAACTAAAAAACAACGTAAATTGCACATTCAAAATGGGTGTAAATCACAACGTTTTATAACGAACGTATCTGACACTTACTTTCAACAATGAATGAAGGTGCTGGTTAACACCAAATACTAACGAGGGGGAAAACGTGTGGAAAACGTGTCAGACACGTCTGAAAACTTCAATTACATTTCGTGTCAGGCTATTGAGATTTGCTTCCCAGCATGCATTGCAATTCAGTTGCTTAGTTTATTGGCTGTATTATTAGTTTGAAACAACGTGGTTGGGACATTTTAGCTTAGGCTAGCACTCAGTTGATGTTGTTATCTACGGATAAGACCACTGATGTAATTGTTTATTAGGTAAAAAATACACCGTAGACATGAAAGTATTATACCTAAACCGGTTTAAATATCCAGCTGACAATTAATAATATTATCCGAACGTGGTCGTTGAACTTCAAGACGTATGGAACGGTGAGTTAACACAACGTAATAATTCAAATCTAATGTCGAATCTGTTATCATGAAGCTGTGCGGTAGTTGTTTCTCTCCCATGGTTACCAAGGTTACAACATCGTGAAACAGACAGTCAAGTCAACAGCAAAGATTCTAGAGTGGACAGATGGCATTGCGGTGTCGAAAGCGAACAGATTATCACGTTTATTTAATGTTTTTTTCACAACCATTGTGTTTAACACCCTTTTTCAACGTGCCCAAAACGTACATGGACACTTAATATGAACTATTCTGGAACGTGTTAAAAGCGTAATCGGGAACCTACACATTTACCAAAAATGAACGGATTTCTGAACCAATTCTTAACGTGTCTGAAACCAGCTTAGCACTGGAAAAAAATGTGTACAACACGTATGTTTGCTGCTTGGGATAGGCTGAGTGAACAACACAGTAAACACGTAGGCTAACTTTGACTACGTGTTAATATAAAACAATTTGTCCCCCAGGAAATTTTGAAAATTGTGCTGTTTAAGATGCAGTCTCAACATTTGAGAAATTCGTTGGAGTCCTCATCATCATATTTTCATAACAAATAAAGCTTTAAAAACATGAATGCATCTCAGGTGCCACTCTAATCGATAATGGATTAATCCAACACTCTTCGTCAGATTTGCAGTTAGCATGAAATCGGTGTGTGCCTGCCTGGGACTATGGCTAGCTAGCTCTTCCACCCGGTTTAACCTGTAACCACAAAGCCTGTTGACTTTCGGACTTACTGGAGGCAAACGGAAGGGGCGGGACTTCGGCTCTCTATGCACATCACACACTTACCAACCAATCCTGAACTGTATTCAGATGAGGGTGTGACGTCTATGTGTAGCAGGCGATAAGTGAACTTTCATTTCAAAACAAGCAGCGGTAGCATTTCTATCTATGGGTAGGCCAGTGTTGTTCAACAACGAGCTAGGTTAATAGATGCAAGCAGTTCTGATTTGGTTATACGAACCGAAAAACGAAACGAACCAGCAAGGGATCTTCAAATTAAAGTTACAACGATGTCTGTGCATTAGGCAGAAGAACTCTAGGCCTATCTAAGTGCACGTCTGACTGTTTCTAAACGACAGCGCAAATGCGCACATCCGCACATTATTGTGTTTGTCTATGTTTCCCCCCGTTGTTTTTTAAATTAAATGTATTAGATTTGTGCATTGAGGCAGATTAGGCTACTGTCTATGAGTGCATCTCACTGTCTCATAACAAAAACGAAAACTTATTATTTATCAACGAACAACCGAACGAACGACTAATTAAGGAAGCACGCACCATCGTTCTCTCAGATGTACATGTAGTAGCGTAGCCATCATCATTCATATGGAGAGGTCAGAGACATTAAAACAAGCTTAATTTATTTGGAAAGTTAACTAAAGCCATGAAGCAATGCAAAAAGAGATGTGAGTTAACAGTTTCTTCTTAAAGAGTGAGGGCCTTTCAAAGAAGGCAGGGAAAGAAGAAGGGAGAATGATAAAGCCAAATAACAGGCCATGCTCTGCATAGGCTAAAATAAACTTGATGAACCCTATTTAGGTGTGTTGGAGTTTTTGCATGCACACGTTTCCCTATGAGAAACATTCATAGAGGCTACTGGCAAGATTCAAAAGTAGCCTACCTTCACCCCTGCTTTTACATACAAATTTAAGAAACCACCAAGAATGTTTTAATGTGGATATAATTTCCAGGGTTTGGACTGGTATGATTGACCTAGCCTGCTGCATCATACTGAAATGATTTAAAACATCACAGGGTAAAAGTTAGAATTCATGAAGTTCTTTTGAGAAATTTTCAGAATATCGGGATATATCGTATATCGTGAAATGGACTAAAAATATCGAGATATTATTTTTTAGCCATATCGCCCAGCCCTACTTTCACTGCCTTGCAATCAGTAACAGCTCTGCAAAGTTAAAACCAACTAGCGAAATGCTAATCGCGATTAGCATGCCATTTGAACTGCAGTTATAACGAGACTTAGCTGGACCCAGTTTGTTACACTGATGGTCGATAGTTTTAACGTCTAAACCGACGGTGTGCGTTGTCCTAACATGGTCGCCTAGTGTAATTGTCAGTGCATGGATTTGTTAAGAAAATAACTTAATATCAGACAATGCTGCTGCCAGTTACTGTCTGGTTACTAGCGAGCTAGCTAGCCTCCTAGCTAAGGTAACATTTTAAACGGAGAAGTGTAGTCCTTGAAGTGACAATTACCTGAATAACATTAGTGACGTTAGTTAAAGTGGGTAGTTTATACTCAAGTGAACTTGCAACAGTATATTCAGTTTAAGCGGAGTCCCTCAGCCAGTGGCGGTTCTAGACTGAATTACTCCCCAGGCGAGATCCTCCACGAGCGCCCCCATGAGTGTTTTTTGACGCACTTTGCGTCAGTCGGGCTAAGCGCTCGTGCCGCCCCATACAAGATGCCGCCCCGGGCGACCGCCCGGTTCGCCCGTACCTAAAACCGCCACTGCCCTCAGCGGTTAGTGACCTGGTACATTGCTGTATTGTATGTTGTGCACGTTCACACTCTTCAGTAACTAGTTCAAAGTTCAGTTCACACAAGTGCAAAGTGAACTGTTCACGTTCATAGTTCACCATTTTTAATTTTGAACTAGTTCAAATTCAGTTCATTTGAATAAAAATCTGTTTCTGACGGAATATAGGTTACAGCCACCTGTTGTTCTCAGCTTTATTTCGCTGGGCAGATAGCCTACATTTCTTTTAGGTCTATGGCAGATACCGATGCCTAATACATGCGGCCGCGCATTTATTAATAATTAATAATAAATGCGTCAGCTGTGCATGCCTGACAGCAAGAGTGTAGGCTAGTTTTTACACCGGGAGTATGGAGGAGGCTGCCTTGCTGCATTACCTGCTGCGATGGAACTGTTCAGTGACATACTGTAGGGCTCTTTGAACATGTTATGCATCCCTCTATCATCACTGACAAGTGCAGAATCTTTCCGCGATTGCATTCAGCAGCGGTTCTGTGTGCAATGCATCATGCGTAACGTGATCATGGGTAATGTAGTAAGGTAGTGCAAAGGAGTGGCGCCCGTGGGCGGTGAGTGTGACAACGACATACTGTTTCTAAATTGCCAGCAGATAGGGTCACTCGACTTCTCAGGAGAAAATAAATTCCGTAACGTTTAATTGGACATCAACAGTGACGTTTGTCGTTCATTTCCCAAAATCTGAGCGAATTCACGTTCAAATTCATTATTTACAAATGTGTTGCATTCAGTTCAGCGTTCACAGAAAAATGAGCGTGTTCAATGAACACGTTCTTTTGAACTCGTTCATGCACAACACTGATTGTATCATAGTATGCCATTCACTTGTTAGCTTTTTAAGCTAGTGTTCGCGAGCTAGTTCTAGCCAGCTCGGTTCACAGACTAATTCAATTATTAATTCCGTGTCCTATGATTCATTGGTATCATGGATGATTTTAGACAGTAAACAATTGTAATCACAATTGTGTTTGTATGCTGATACTGCCAAAGCCATCGATATCTCAAAGTTGCGACACTGACTCCCGTGTACGAACAATGGCGGCACATCCGGGAACTATTCCATTGAGAATGAATGAATATCTAATAAGACTTTTCTACATGATTTATAGTCGTGTGCATAATAATGCATTTTCATTGAGTAATATATGTATGTGGAAATGCAGTTTATAGTTATTTTCATCGAGTATTTACCGTAAATATTAATGCGATCGCTGCTGTCAATCCCGTAGTAAACCAGGGACCGAGGGAACTACTGAGTCTACCCACTAACCACGTGACCGCTCTAATCTGGCTTTAACATGGAAGTCAACGGCTGTCGCAACTTTGAGATATGGCTTTGGTTACTGCTTATTAAGAGAGAAAGTTTCCACCGTTGTGTTCACTTTTTACTGACCGCGACGTGACAACTGCTAGTGGCCTGAAACCAACGTCACGTCAGTGGGAACCCCGCCGACTCCACCCACTTCCAGGTCACGGTTTAGGTGGAAAAGCAAATAGTACTGGTACCGTGCCGTGTAGAGCCGTGTACTAATAGACATGTTATAAGCGATGGTGAATATGTGTGTCTAATATAAAGTGTTACCGTACCGGGTCATGTATGTTGTAGCCCCACCCATGAAGTTTCCTGGTGGATCCATTGAGCGTTCACTCTTCATGGACACATAACTCAGTGCAGGGGACCCTTCTCTTTTCAATGTAATGCTGAAACAGTAAAAAGCAATGAAAAAAAATACATCAATTAGGCGTTTGGCATCCCCTGCTCCTATGATGCAAATGTGTGGTGGTAGTGTAGTGGTTAAGGAGTTGTACTAGCATGGAGTAGCCAATTCACAGCTTCCATCATTGTGCCTTGAGCAAGGCACTTAACCCCAAGTTGCTTCTGGGACAATGTAATCCGTTGTAATAAAGTTGGAATATGTACTGTAAGTCACTTTGGACAACATTGTCTGCTAAATATGTACAATTTGAAAACAAACGTCTAGCTTTTGCATTCTTGGACAGATCTGGATGACCATGTAGGAAGACTAATATATGTTGACCATCTGCCTTGTATAAAATTGTGAAGTAGGCCTACATTGACGAAGAACATTGTGAAGTTATATGAGCACACAAAGACAGATGGACCCAATTACAATACTCAGGACGTTTTCTGGTAGATCCATTGAGCTGCTGCTCTTCATGGACCAGTAGTAGGTCCAGGGGTTAATTACAGTGCATGAGAATGCACTGTACTGTTATCGCTGGACTTTTTATAGTGCATGAAAATGCACTATACTGTTCTTCCTAGGCTTCTTCTTATTATAGTGCATGAAAATGCACTATACTGTTATTCCAAGTCTTCTTATTATAGTGCATGAAAATGCACTATACTGTTATTCCAAGTCTTCTTATTACAGTGCATGAAAATGCACTGTACTGTTCTTCCTAGTATTCTTCTTATTATAGTGCATGAAAATGCACTATACTGTTCTTCCAAGTCTTCTTCCGCAACTTCTTATTATTATAGTGCATGAAAATGCACTATACTGTTATTCCAAGTCTTCTTATTATTAAACTTCTTCTTCTAACGCAGCCAATTCAGCTTCAACCGTTTAAAGCAGAAACTTCATTCAAACGTTGTTGCGTAGGTCTTGCTTATGCCATGCCTGCTTTGTATTTTTCAACTTTGTAACTTTTATACTTTTTAAACTATTAGTTAAAAACTATTACAATTTCCCCCATAGACTTAACATTGCTCATTATGACATCACGGCAGCAATTAGAATCTTAGGCCAGGTGGCCGGCCACCTGGGCACCAACTGTCAGTTTCTCTGGCTTTAAGCATACAGTCTCTCAGAAGACTACATATCCTGTTAACTGTTTCCTCTGTCCACAACTGTTTCAAAATAAAAGTCCTCACTGCAATAATACACTATTAAATCATTTAACCATTGAAACTACTCAACTATTGAACTGTTCAACCATTCCAACTCATCCACTATGCCTCCAGTCAACTAACCATTGAAACTACTCAACTATTGAACTGTTCAACCATTCCAACTGTCAGTTATCATCCACTATGCCTCCAGTCAACTACATGAAACCTCCATGTACCTAGCAACCAACATAGCAACCATTAAAATTAAGTGTTTATGACCGTTTCCATAGCAACCAACATGATTATACTGCAGTAACTTCTTGTTTATTGATAGTGGCCACCATGGATACCCTAGCAACAAATGTTTCAAAATAAAAGTCCTCACTAGGAAGTTAGCTAGTTAGCATGGTTAGCATAGTTAGCATTGTTAGCATAGTTAGCATTTTTAGCATAACTGCAAAAAAGCATCAACTAAGTAAGCTAGTCAACCTGGTTAGCATTATTAGCAAATTTAGCATTGTTAGCATAGTTAGCATTTTTAGCATTACTGCTAGAAATCATCGGTTAAGTTAGCTAATCAACCTGGTTAGCATTGTTAGTAAAGTTAGCATTGCTAACATAATTAGCATTTTTAGAGTAACTGCTAGAAATCATTAGCTAAGTTAGCTAATCAACATTTTAACATGGATAGAAATCATTAGTTAAGTTAGAGCTGGAATGTTTCATCTTTAAACTGTCTACCTTCACACTATCAACTCTCTGTAAACTATGCAACCACCATGTTTACCCTAGCTACACCTTAGTAACCATATCTACATTATCTATCTATTTTTGCATTTTCATGCACTGGTAATTCCTTGGAATTGCATTTCTAGTTATTTTTCATCTTCTAACGCTCGCAATTCAGCTTGAACCGTTTAACGTAGAAACGTCATTCAAACTTTGTTGCGTAGGTCTTGCTTATGCCATATGTGCTTTGTATTTTTCAACTTTGTAACTTTTATACTTTTTAAACTATTAGTTAAAAACTACTACCATTTCTCCCATAGACTTAACATTGCTCATTATGACATCACGGCAGCAATTAGAATGTTACTCCAGGTGGCCAGTCCAGGTGCAGCAGCTCTCTCTCTCTCTCAGGCTCTTGAGACTACATTTTCTGTTCCCCTGTATCAACTGTATCAACATAAGTCTTCCTAATTCCATCCAACTTTCTATCCATTCATCTTCTTCAAACCATTCACTCATCCACCCATTCTAAACAGTCTGCCTATCAACATCAATTAGACGATCTACATTCAACTTTTAAACAATCTACTCTGTCTCAGGCTCAGGTATCTCTACACTCTGGCTCTCTTTAGACTAGCCAGTTAAATTGATTACACCTGTATCTGTATCTACTACTCTCAGTAGAGAGCTGTGTCTCTCCATTCTACAAGAATATACGGCACATTCCATCCAACTTTCTATCCATTCATCTTCTTCAGACCATTCACTCATCCACCCATTAAACTGTCTATCAACATCCATTAAACTCTCTGTCTATCAACATTAATTAGACTACATTAAACTTTTAAATTATTTACTCTGTCTCAGGCTTCAAGCATATACACTCTGGCTCTCTTAAGACTAGCCAGTTAAATTGATTACACCTGTATCAACTGTCAGTTTCTCTGGCTATAAGCATACAATCTCTCTGAAGACTACATATCCTGTTAACTGTTTCCTCTGTCCACAACTGTTTCAAAATAAAAGTCCTCACTGCAATAATACACTATTAAATCATTTAACCATTGAAACTACTCAACTATTTAACTGTTCAACCATTCCAACTGTCAGTTATCATCAACTATGCCTCCAGTCAACTACATGAAACCTCCATGTACCTAGCAACCAACATAGCAACCATTAAAATTAAGCGTTTATGACCGTTTCCATAGCAACCAACATGATTATACTGCAGTAACTTCTTGTTTCCTGATAGTGGCCACCATGGTTACCCTAGCAACAAATGTTTCAAAATAAAAGTCCTCACTAGCAAGTTATCTAGTTAGCATGGTTAGCATTGTTAGCATAGCTAACATTTTTAGCATAACTGCAAAAAATCATCAACTAAGTTAGCTAATCAACCTGGTTAGCATTGTTAGTAAAGTTAGCATTGCTAGCATAATTAGCATTTTTAACACAACTGCTAGAAATCATTAGCTAAGTTAGCTAATCAACATTTTAACATGAATAGAAATCATTAGTTAAGTTAGAACTGGAATGTTTCAACTTTAAACTGTCTACCTTCACACTATCAACTCTCTGTAAATTATGCAACCACCATGTTTACCCTAGCTACACCTTAGTAACCATATCTACATTATCTATCTTTTTTGCATTTTCATGCACTGGTAATTCCTTGGAATTGCATTTCTAGTTATTAAACTTCTTCTTCCAACGCAGCCAATTCAGCTTCAACCGTTTAACGGAGAAACTTCATTCAAACGTTGTTGCGTAGGTCTTGCTTATGCCATGCCTGCTTTGTATTTTTCAACTTTGTAACTTTTATACTTTTTAAACTATTAGTTAAAAACTATTACAATTTCCCCCATAGACTTAACATTGCTCATTATGACATCACGGCAGCAATTAGAATCTTAGGCCAGGTGGCCGGCCACCTGGGCACCAACTGTCAGTTTCTCTGGCTTTAAGCATACAAAAGACTACATATCCTGTTAAATGGTGTTTCCTCTGTCCACAACTGTTTCAAAATAAAGGTCCTCACTGCAATAATACACTTTTAAATCATTTAACCATTGAAACTACTCAACTACTGAACTGTTCAACCATTCCAACTGTCAGTTATCATCCACTATGCCTCCAGTCAACTACATGAAACCTCCATGTACCTAGCAACCAACATAGCAACCATTAAAATTAAGCGTTTATGACCGTTTCCATAGCAACCAACATGATTATACTGCAGTAACTTCTTGCTTCCTGATAGTGGCCACCATGGATACCCTAGCAACAAATGTTTCAAAATAAAAGTCCTCACTAGCAAGTGAGCTAGTTAGCATGGTTAGCATAGTTAGCATTGTTTGCATAGTTAGCATTTTTAGCATAACTGCAAAAAATCATCAAATAAGTTAGCTAATCAACCTGGTTAGCATTGTTAGCAAATTTAACATTGTTAGCATAGTTAGCATTTTTAGCATTGCTGCTAGAAATCATTGGTTAAGTTAGCTAATCAACCTGGTTAGCATTGTTAGTAAAGTTAGCATTGCTAGCATAATTAACTTTTTTAGCGTAACTGCTAGAAATCATTAGCTAAGTTAGCTAATCAACATTTTAACATGAATAGAAATCATTAGTTAAGTTAGAACTGGAATGTTTCATCTTTAAACAGTCTACCTTCACACTATCAACTCTCTGTAAACTATGCAACCACCATGTTTACCCTAGCTACACCTTAGTAACCATATCTACATTATCTATCTATTTCTGCATTTTCATGCACTGGTAATTCCTTGGAATTGCATTTCTAGTTATTAAACTTCTTCTTCTAACGCAGCCAATTCAGCTTCAACCGTTTAACGTAGAAACTTCATTCAAACGTTGTTGCGTAGGTCTTGCTTATGCCATGCCTGCTTTGTATTTTTCAACTTTGTAACTTTTATACTTTTTAAACTATTAGTTAAAAACTATTACAATTTCCCCCACAGACTTAACATTGCTCATTATGACATCACGGCAGCAATTAGAATCTTAGGCCAGGTGGCTGGCCACCTGGGCACCAACTGTCAGTTTCTCTGGCTTTAAGCATACAGTCTCTCAGAAGACTACATATCCTGTTAACTGTTTCCTCTGTCCACAACTGTTTCAAAATAAAAGTCCTCACTGCAATAATACACTATTAAATCATTTAACCATTGAAACTACTCAACTATTGAACTGTTCAACCATTCCAACTGTCAGTTATCATCCACTATGCCTCCAGTCAACTACATGAAACCTCCATGTACCTAGCAACCAACATAGCAACCATTAAAATTAAGCGTTTATGACCGTTTCCATAGCAACCAACATGATTATACTGCAGTAACTTCTTGTTTCCTGATAGTGGCCACCATGGATACCCTAGCAACAAATGTTTCAAAATAAAAGTCCTCACTAGCAAGTTAGCAAGTTAGCATGGTTAGCATTGTTAGCATTGTTAGCATAGTTAGCATTTTTAGCATAACTGCAAAAAATCATCAACTAAGTTAGCTAATCAACCTGTTTAACATTGTTAGCAAATTTAGCATTGTTAGCATAGTTAGCATTTTTAGCATTGCTGTTAGAAATCATTGGTTAAGTTAGCTAATCAACCTGGTTAGCATTGTTAGTAAAGTTAGCATTGCTAGCATAATTAGCATTTTTAGCATAACTGCTAGAAATCATTAACTAAGTTAGCTAATCAACATTTTAACATGAATAGAAATCATTAGTTAAGTTAGAATTGGAATGTTTCATCTTTAAACAGTCTACCTTCACACTATCAACTCTCTGTAAACTATGCAACCACCATGTTTACCTTAGCTACACCTTAGTAACCATATCTACATTATCTATCTATTTCTGCATTTTCATGCACTAGTAATTCCTTGGAATTGCATTTCTAGTTATTATTATTCTCCCGACCACTTTTTCTGCTCTAAATTCAGCTCTAACCATTTAAGGTACAAACTTCGTTCAACCATTGTTACGTAGGTCTCTCAAACGACAGGTGTGCTTTGTAACTTTGGCGTTTGACAACTTTATACTTTTTAAGATATTTGCCATAAACGTGCTAAAATTTCCCCCTTGTAAGTCAATGGGTCGAACGTTCGTGTGTTAAAATCTAATGACATCATGATGCTTTCGCGCCTCAAGTTCAACCAAAGACGGCAACTTTGACAACATTAGCCTACTCACCATCTGTCTGACTCTGTAGCTTATCCATCTCCATGCAGGCTTAGCATGTAGTCAACAAACAACTTGGACTGGTCCGAGCTTGCTTTTGCTAGTTCACATCTGGCACATCTGCACAAAGTGCAGTTAACGTTAACGATTTCCGACTAAAACAAATAGCTTAACGTTATCAAGCCAGGCAAAATTGCTAGGCTACTTGAATTAAAATAACGCAGACCACGACCTAGATACAGTAGTTCAGCTGTAAATAAAGCTAACGTCACTGAATCAATGTCAACCCCCCGATGTTGATCATAGTGTTGATCCCCGTCTTTTGGCAGTCACGAATAGCAGAAACATTTAAATGTTTACCACCGTTAATAGCCTATTGTGAAACTCATGATAGCCGCTTCATCTAAAGTTAGGCTACAGCCAGGATAAATATTGATACTTCAGACACTTTGTCACACTTGAGGGAAACTTCCCGTGCTTTATTTATCAACCAAGTAGCTTTCACAACCGAGTTGCTTTTAACAGCGCATTCATTAACAGACCTATGTCCAACTCCTTCACTCGGACTTGTGCTGTGCACATAGACCTAAAAACGTAAACAAACACACGCACTTAAAACTCCACCCCCCAGTTCCCCTAAAAGGGACACAACAATTTCAGAAACTCAATAGGTAGCCTAACAGAACACATCACACACAACTAAGAGGATATCACAATATGATATCAATGTAATTCGGCTACACAGCCTGCCTAAATGACCATTGAATATTTTATCAGTTTGTGTGTGCAATGCGCACCCTAACCGGCTAAACACTCTTCTACAGTCAGGAATCAGGATAATGCAATAGGCCTACAATTATATGATGTTTGTAGGCAATGTGAGCCTGCATGACCCATAGACAGTAAAAGAATGACCTCTGAAGAAGTCACCATTTCGAAAAAAGTTAATTTATCCACACATAATGTCTACACAAATTATCTCTTGCTGTGATCCCTCGTGCTCTCATCCTAAGTTGCAGAGTTTATAGTAGCAAAAAAACCAACCATTTATGGTTTAACCATAAATGCATGACTTCATATCACAACATAATATCGATGTTAGGTTATAAAATAAAGCAGGCCAAGAGCTCCATGCTGTTGTGTCATCTATATATGATCAGTTTGGAAATTGTCCTACTGTCTATCAACACTCAAGTCTAATTCAATTACTACCTAGGAACCTCCACCTTACTTTAGCAACCTACTTTCGCAGAGTAACCACTGAATACCCTATGATAAACATAACAGCTATTTCAATTACCCTGGCAACAATACAGAAATCATCGCAATCACCCTAATATTAGCCTAACACAGACCACTTTCCATTCAATTCAACTTTCCATTTCCACTTTCTCTCCATCCATTTACATCCAACTATTAATTCCTCTATTAAACTGTCCTCCTATCAACATCCATTCATCTACCTATCCATTAAACTATTTGTCTATCAACATTCATTAAACTATCTGTCTTATCAAACTGTCTACCTACACATTCCTTAAACTATGTCTATTAAACAATCTGCCTATCAACATTTATTAAACCATGTCAACCTAGCAACCACCATATGTGTCTTAGCAACACCTAACAATCTCAATTACCCTAGCAACAACCTAGCAACCACCATTATGTCAACCGAGGAACCACCATATTAACCAGCATTTATTACCTTGTCTCCATCTATCTAACCTTCCATCCAACTTTCTCTCCATCCATTTACTTCAAACCATCTATTAAACTGTCTATCTGTCTATCAACATAAATTAAACAGTTTGTCTGTCAACATTCATTAAACTATTTATCAACGTCCATCAATATCTGTGTCTAATTCAATTGCTACTTAGCAACCTCCATAGCAAGCAACTCTAAAAATACATAACTTATAACAACACAATGTAAAATACACATGTAAATCCTCATTCGCTCTGTTTTACCCCATCTCTCTTTCTTTATTATTATTTGTGTTAACTACAAATTATAATTTACATTTAATTTTTGGCATTTTCATGCACTGGTAATTCCTTGGAATTGCATTTCTAGTTCTCATTTTAATTGTACTTAACTGAAAGGTTTGGAATTGGTACTGTGCAACTTTGAATGTAATTGTTGATGTACTAGTTGCAGTAGTTGTTGCTGTAGAATCAGCATTACTTGATTGTATACCATGTATGCATATAGGAGACAGATACAGATAAACCCAATCCAACACTGTCACTGTGCACTCTAATGGCACCGTTGTATTGGTTGGTCTGCAATTAACCTTTCACTGCTGTATTTGAAGGAGTGATAGTGACTAATTTCTGGTAATAATGATGGTGAGGTGAAAGACATAATTTTCTTTTTTAACATAAGTATTCCATCGTTATAAATACCTACAGTATACAGAAAATCCACATAAAATGACTTACTGGGGAATATCTGGTGTCTTTTTTGCCTGGAGGTTGCTAGGTTGTGCCTTGGTGGACACATCAGGTAATTTATCCTTCAATTTAATCCTGAAAAGGTAAACATAATTTCTTTGAATCTCCAAAGTTATCCAAATGAAATCTTACGAGATCCAAGCTAGTTCAGGAAGTTATTTTGAGATGATACCATTAGGGCTGCGCGATATTAGGAAAACATGTGATATGCGATAACATTAATGAGTACGGCGATAACGATATAACTTGTGATATTTAAATATTTAATGTTTTTCTCCATTCTTCTTGCTGCTAGCATAGACTGATGCAGACTATTAAAAAAGTAATGCATTGATTCCATTCCAACATTATTTTTATTGGGAAAAATGCAGCTACAATGGCAATGCCAGACATAAATCATTGAAACATTTTCTATACGGTTGAATGAAGTTGAAATAAATAAAAACTTGAAAACTACTTAAAACATTCAAAATTTGTAATAAATGTAAACATAATCATTTATCTGCATGTCAACTTAAAATGGTTTTCTGACCACTAATTTGTTGAGTCAAGAACGTGTTGCAGAATGGGGTCTGATGGCTTAAATCAGGGGTGTCAAACTAATTTTCACGAGGGCCGCATCAGCACAATGGTTGCCCTCAAAGGGCCATATGCAACTTCTAAGATTTGTAGCACCAGCCACAAAATCTTTAGCATTGGTAAACTTCTACAATCGAGAAGTTGAGAAGAGCAAAAGGTATCAGCATGACATGTTGTTTTTTGGTTGTTGTGTTTTGTAAAAGCAAAACAAAAACCACTGTCAGTTCCAGTTTGACTTTTCAATGAGGGTCACTGGTCAGTCAGGAAAAGGTCATGCCATGGATTTTTTTTTCATATTTCTGAGTTTTTAGATTCAAGTATATTCAACTTTACTGTCATTGCACAAGTGAAATACCAGTAACGAAATGCAGTTTTACATCTAGCCAGTGATGCAAACGAGTAGGCTAACTGACATCAACAAAAGTGCATCCATATGAAATGCGTCACTACACCGTTCCATACACATAGAAGCGAACGGTCCCGGTGGACTTTTTCTTTGAAGTTTTAAAGTTGAAATGTGTTGTGTGGATTCTGCGTTGTTCGTTTTAATCTGAAATGAAAATGCAAAGCAATAGGGAGATTACCACAAACTTCAAGCCTACCTCTGCTTGCCTGATCTGAATGCACCTCTTCTCGGTCAGAAGATAGGTTTACTTTCGCTTTTGGCCAAATGATCACTTGCTCGATTCGCAAGGTCTTGGAGTTGGATTTTTTGGATAATAGGACACACAATTAGGCTATACATGCTTTTTAAACGTAGACGTAAACGTATCACGTAGTTTACAACTACCAATTGAAATCAAAGTAGCCTAACTTACATCGATTCCCCTCTCAAAGAAGCACACGCACTTCAAATAATCATGCGTTTCACAGGCAGGCTAAACCGAGCGCGTAATTTAAGTGCTCCGTTCGCTAAAATAGTTTAGAATAGGCCTACTCTATTTTGTTTTCACACGTAGCCTACGCGTTGCTATCACATCTGATGTAGCCAGTTGCACTGATCATGAAGGTGATGATGTGGCCTCCCTGTCAGTCTCACACGCGTGCATTGTATTGCAGTGTATTTATTATTGCCTATACGCAAAAATTGTATCAGACCTTTTAAGCTCTCGCGGGCCACATACTGTATCCTTTAAGCTCTCGCGGGCCATATGAAATGAGGTGGCAGGCCGCATTTTGCCTGCGGGCCTTGAGTTTGACACCTAAGCATAGACTGTATGGAATGCACGGCACAGAAAATGTATCGAATTTGATCGAAAATTAAATAATCTTTGCGGTAGGCCTACGTCTGTCGCAAGCGTTGATATCGCGATAACACATTTTAGATATCGTGCAGCCCTAGATACCATAATTATTGTAAATCTTAGATCACAGATTTACAGTAAGGGTACTGTCAAGTTGTGCCTAGTATTCTGTGCAAGTTCCCTCTACTTGAAAACTGGGGGGCATCTATGGAGACTTTAAGGTGCTGGATTCCACTCAATGACATCACAATACAACGGTGCTTAAGTTTCTTCCTTATTTTTTCTCTTTATTTTACTTAACAGGTACTATACATGAATTATCATGAATTTATGTATGAATCTATCCATCCATCTGCTGTATCTATCTATCTACCTATCTGTCCGTCTATCTATATCTATCTATCTTTAGTTGATGTGCTGTTCATGCATGAGAGACTGAGCTCATGTGAACTCTTGATGATTCATAAGATGTAAAATGCATAAATGATGAACCATTACTGTAAAGTGTTACTGATCAGTATGATGAAGGATATGCATACTAATTGAATAAGAAGGTATTCAACATCAAGATACACTCAACATACCGTTTGGCTACGGTGCTGTTCATTGTTGTAGTCGCCTGTGACCTGTAAACATGTGGTTCTTCACACACACACACCTCGTGTCTTCCGACACACCTCGTGTCTTCCGACACGTCATAAAAAGATGTTATAGAAATAATCAGGCAACATATTCAAATTCAGTCATAGAAAATGTGTCAGTAGTAGTGGTAGCAGTAGGGCTTATATGAGTAGAATAAGTAGTAGTACAGTTTAGTTCTAATATAAGATTACATGCTTAGCTTAATCAGGAAATGGCCTCCTGTAGGCCTACAGTATGTCTGATCAATCTAAATGAGTACTGATTATGCTATTGCTATTGAAAGACTGGAGTCAAACTATATTTATCATAAATTCTCCATAAAACATGGTGAAGATGCAGGTCACATCATACCTCTTAAAATGCTGATATCTTACCTTTTTTTCAGTGTGATCTGAGCAATGTTTTTCACTGGGCTTTCAGTGCGTTTTTGGCTTTTACTTCCTCAAACTTGAAAATGAAACTGTGTTTCAGTCGGCCAATGAGAGGTAAAGGGATCATGCTACATAAGGGTAAAGGGGGCTTTACCCTTAATGTAACATTACAGTAACTTCAAAAGAGGGCATGTTCTAGTGAGCAAAATGTGAAGACAAATGTTTGATTGGTTTCCCATGGTACTACAGCTGAAAACAGTTATTTTACGCAGACAAGATTTAATGATGGACACAAAAGATATCTGTCAGGTTGAAATGCAGTTTCCAGACGATTTAAATAACTTTACCTTGTTCCTGTTGAATACAGTGTTTACCTTCTCTGAGGTATGGCAAGGAATTTCATGCCAC
>NC_085001.1:10950556-10953056 GCF_963854185.1 Sardina pilchardus
CAATTACAGATAGCATTCTCAGGGCATTCCTTTTTGATATCAGTTGTGATTAAGGAACGTTGGATGGAAGCCTGTGAAAAAATCTGTCATTCTACCCTCAAGTTTTAACTCTGTTCTCGATTCTCCTTCTGTGGCATATAGCCTGCCCAGGCCAGTTCGGGTTCTCTTTAGGGACACGGTAGAACGTGGCGGACCCGGGCGGCAGCTCTCGATCTGTAGTCGGCGCACTCCATAAAAGGCCGACGCTCAACGCCTCTGACTTTAAAAGCTACATTAGGCGGCCTGTGGGCCGTGTAGCCCTCTAACATGAGTCAGATCCCATCCGCGCTCGCATCAATCTCAATGTGCCCGCTTCAAACACTCGCCGTCGCTCCGCTCCCCAAAGTACACACACACACGCGCACACACACACACACACACGCGCACGCACACACACAGGCACACACACACATACACACACACACACACACACACACACACACACACACACACACACACACACACACACACACACACACTTGCTTGCGACGCTCTCCAAGCACATATGCCTCAACCCAGCTGCAGGGCTCAATTATACACACACACACACACACACACACACACACACACACACACACACACACACACACATACACACACACACATACGCACACACACACACGCACACACACACATACACATACGTATACTGTACATATATGGACGCACACACACACACACGCGCGCGCATATGCATATGCATACGCATACGCACATGCACACGCACACGAACACCCATACACACTCACATACACACAGGCACGCACAGCACACACATTTTCTTAGACAGAAAGATAGACTTAAACACACGCGCACGCACACACACACACACACACACACACACACACACACACACACACATACTCAAATACCAGTCTCTTCTTGACCTCATTCGTAGCCTTAGTAGTGTGTATGAATGCGTGTTTTTGTGTGTGTTTATGTGTGTGTGTGTGTGTGTGTGTGTGTGTGTGTGTGTGTGTGTGTGTGTGTGTGTGTGTGTGTGTGTGTAGTAGTAGTAGTAGTAGTAATAACAGTAATAATATTGTCAGAACTGAGAGCCCTCTCTAATGCAGTGCGGACTGTGGGCTGGCACAGTGAGAGCCCACATCCTAGGCAGTGTCCTACCTTCACCCTGGCACAGTGAGAGCCCACATCCCGGGCAGTGCCATGCCCTCACCCTGGCACAGTGACGCTTTGGTAACAGACGATGGCACAGAGATACACATTATAGCAAAGTAGATGGCTGCCAGAGGCGGACATCCCGGGTTCAGAAAGTAAAAGTCCTGCCAAGTATTTGATCCAACCATTTGGTAAATCAGCTCATCCAAATAAGCTGCCAGGTAGATCAGATAGTTAGTGATATCACCTGTGTTAAGTGCACAGGTAGAAAGAATACATGGCAGGACTCTTACTTTCTGGAACCGGGATGTCCACCTCCGCATTATTGCTAAGATGAATGTTAGTGGTTGTAGTTGCATGGAGCCCCTAATTCTGGTCTGGCAGATGACATATCTCCTAAAATCTGAGTGAGAACATGCTCTCTATGGGATGGTCACTGGCTGTTACAGCTTTGGACAGTGACAGTTGTGGACTTTTATTCAATTTATTAGCCGTTTCAATTTAAATCAGTTTTTAACAGCATCTGTTTTAGCATCTGTTTCTTTTTTCTTTCATTTGGCTGGGAAGTAAACGTAATTCTGCATGACTGTGAGAGGCGCCACATTTCACACGTGTTGATTTTTTTTGAAAAGTGTCTTGTTCTGGCAGTGTGTGTGTGTGTGTGTGGGTTTGTGTCTCACAGCAACGCACTGCCAAGAAGCAGTCTCCGCTTGGCTCTTTGAGAGATGTCTAGAGCTCTCGAAAGACTACATTTCCCATGACGCACTTTTGTCCTTGTCCACCCCACTAATTGTTTGGCAAGTGGCTTAGCCACCTCAGCCAATGACAACAGGCCAAATCACTCGACAGACTCCCTCCCCATAATGCACTGCAATGCACACTAGCGCGACCCTCCATTGCCACGTTGTTTTTGGCTCGCTCCTGTTAAAAAAAAAATATTAATTTGGCTAGATCAGACTTCTCTGACGCCTGGACGGACTCGAACATCCACGCACTGGACCAACGAGCCATGTCTGCCCGCCTAATTGCTTTGGCAGAGCCCAGTCCATCGGAGGGGCCAAATTGAACCACATTTCCTTAGAGGGACAAAACGACATAGCTACCTGCCATGCATGGCCACTCCATCCAGGAAGTGAGTGTTCATCAGAGACCACTTTCGGAGGTAGGAGGCTTCATCCAGCGCCCTGGCTGTCGAGGGGGAGCGCTAGCCTCAAGTGGCCCCACAGGAGGCCTCGTGGCTGGGGAAGGGGAAGCGTCTGTCTGGCCTCTCTGGAGCCACTGAGACGTAATGGTGCTGTGGTCATGATTAACATGGTAATGCAAGCAGCAGGGCACATTAGCT
>NC_085001.1:10963056-10970556 GCF_963854185.1 Sardina pilchardus
GAAAGAAAAAAACGAAAACATTAAAATATGGGCGCTCAAAGCAGTGTTGCGGACATGACATTCTTTTCTTGTACGAGAGACCATTGCTCATCTAGTAGTGGTACCCATACACAATGAGTGTACACATGATATCTATGACATCATCCTTTAGAGCTTGGCGAAGAAATGGGTTCCGAGATCACATGTACAGTAGCACACCCTTGAAAGGCCTCTCATCACTCATAGCCTAGCCGCAGGGTTAGCCTCTGGAGTGCTGCTGTAGCACGGAGTGCTGATCGCTGTCCATGGTGCTGAAGTACACCTCATGAGATCTGCAGTGTTGGAGTCTGAATGAGAGAGGACCTTGGGACGAGGGCTGGATAGTGTACTCTAGTTAAGGAGGACAGAGCTCTTCTAGCTCCTGTCTCATTTATAAGGCATGCTTTTGGGATTTTGTAACCATTACTAAGTGCTTTCATTGAAGAAAAACTCTCCGAAAAGCAAACACACACGCACACACACACACACACACACAAACACACACTTGTGCACACGCTCAAACACACACACACACATACACACACACACACACACACACACACACATACACACTCACCCTGCACACACACCAGTATATAGATATACACACACGCCCACACACACACTTAAACCACACACTCACACACACACACACACACACACACACACACACACACACACACACACATCCCAGTTTTGTATGCATGTGATCTGTGAGTGGAATGTATTATGTGTCAGGTCCATCGCCATAGCTGTCTGCATTAGCATGATAAAGTCCTCAGCCTAATTGAACTCGCTGCCACATTCACATGTGGCACAGTGCATGTAACAGTAATTAAGACTGCCAAGGAAACGACTGACACTCCATTCATATGCGTATCGCGCACCCGTGCATACTTACGTATACACTCACAGTTACACACACACACACACACACACACACACACACACTAGTGTGTGTTCCGCTAATTGGAAACGTTGCGCGTTGTAAGGCAGGCTCCTGCACACATATAATTATTTCTGAGTGTTTGTTGTGCTCCTTTAAAAGCCACTTATAGAATGACAGCTCTGTGAGCGGGCATCGGCAACGGTATCATCAACATGCAGGTACTGGGCATTTATTGAGTGTGGGTAGAGTGTTGAGTGGTATGTTGTGTGTGAATGTGTGTACTGTATGTGTGTGTGTGTGTGTGTGTGTGTGTGTGTGTGCCTCATATGTGCACATGTCTCTGTGTTAGTGTGCATGTGAGTAAGTGTGTGTGTGCCTCAGGTGCACATCTCTCTGTGTTTGTGTGCATGTGTGTGTGTAGTATGTGTGTGTGTGTGTGTGTGTGTGTGTGTGTGTGTGTGTGTGTGTGTGTGTGTGTGTGTGTGTGTGTGTGTGTGTGTGTGTGTGTGTGTGCATGAGTAAGTCTGTGTGGCTCACGTGTGCGCACGTCTCCTGTTTTTCAATAGCCTGAGTGGTGTTAATTACTCCCCAACATGGTGGGAGGCACACGGATGGATAGGAAGGGAAATGGCCATTGTGTTGAGCGCCTCTCGGCAGGCTCGAGCAAGCGAGCACTTTTGCTTGGTAATTAAGCACTGCATTAAGACCCGACCAAACGCTCCTATATCAGCCGTTGTAGAGTCACGCCACTTTTCCGTCTCCAAAAAGCAATTCTGAATATTTTTCTGCATACACAGCTATAACAGGTGGTTCATTGAGAAAGAAAAAGAAAAAGAACGAAAAAATCATCCATCTGTTCTGATTGCTAAACAATGCTATAGTGTGAAGAAGACATTTTGGGATGAAGGAAATGCTGATTCAACCCTCTAAAAGGACAGAATAATTACAAATGAGTTGACTTTGTTTCAATCACACTAGAACTGGGAGGAGATGGAAGTTGTTGCTTTTTTTCTTTCTGGGAGTAAGAGAGAGAGAGAGAGAGAAAGAGAGAGAGAGAGAGAGAGAGAGAGAGAGAGAGAGAAAGAAACAGAGAGAAACAGAAAAAGAGAAAGAGAAAGAGTTCATCACACAGCTGTGGGCTTTTGTGTGACTCTCTTCACATTTCATAAATGCTCTCTCCTCTCTCTTTCTGTCTCTCATTCTGCTCTTTCCTCCTGTTCTTCCTCTTTTTCTCTCTTTTTCTCTGCTCTCTTCCTCATTACCATGTTGTGTCACCGTCCAAGTTGCTGTGGCACGGTTGCCCTGGCAACAGCCGTCACCTGGCAGAGCCACTTTGGCATGAGTGTCAGAGAGCTGTAGCTAATTGACTTATAGCGGCGCAAGCCACGACTCCCCCGGCCTGGTTTAAATAGCACCTCCAGACTCCACGTCGAGTCAGACTCCTCGTCACCGAGAGGAGACAGCTTTAGAGCGCCTCTCTTCTCCTCTCTTCTCTTCTCTTCTCTTCTCTTCTCTTCTCTTCTCTTCTCTTCTCTTCTCTTGTCTTCTCTTCTCTTCTCCTCTCTTCTCTTCTCCTCTCTTCTCTTCTCTTCTCTTCTCTTCTCCTCTCTTCTCTTTTCTTTTCTTCTCTTCTCCTCTCCTCTCCTCTCTCTCTCTTCTCTTCTCTTCTCTTCTCTTCTCTTCTCTTCTCTTCTCTTCTCTTCTCTTCTCTTCTCTTCTCTTCTCCTCTCTTCTCTTCTCTTCTCTTCTCTTCTCTACTCTTCTCTTCTCTTCTCTTCTCTTCTCTTCTCCTCTCTTCTCTTCTCTTCTCCTCTCTTCTCTTCTCTTCTCTTCTCTTCTCTTCCCCTCTCTTCTCTTCTCTTCACACATGCACGCATGCACACACACACACACACACACATTCCCCCTCTCTCTCTCTCTGTCTCTCTCTCTCTTTTTAGGAGCAAAGGGTCCATTGCAATCTATTATGAAATTGCATTATTGAAGACTTGCTTTTTTCTGAACACTATTTGATATACTGTCTAGGTTCTCTTTGAGAAATGTCCTTAAGTAAGTTAGTTTTCTTTGGTATAGTCAGAATCTATTGCCATTGTAGCATGGTACCACATCTAGTAAACTGTAATTTCCTCTTCATAATGAATTGTGTATGAATAAATAACTGTTGCTAAATGTTGCTAATGAATATTTTTGTTTGCCTTACGTACAGTATATGCATGTCAGCTTGTGTCTGATTATACTACATGTATGTACAGTATACTAAGGTGCTGAATGTATACTATATTCGTAATACTATACTACTAATGCTGCATGAGTACTCTGACAGAAAACAAAAAAATCTGTTCAACCCCCCATCCCCAACATAGCACACTCACCCACACACACACATACACACACTCACACACTCACACACACATACAGAGAGAGAGAGAGAGAGATGCTGACAGCGCCACTCTGCCTTCTGCTTTGTGCAGAGCCCTGACAGCAAGCTAATGGAGAGGTGGGTTTGACGAGCTGTTTTAATGTGGGGCAACATAAGCACAAGACAAAATGCTTATTAGAGAAAGACAGTCCACACACACACACACACACACACACACACACACAAAGACACACAGTTAGGTGTCGGTATTGAGATGGAGAGTGAGTGAGACAGAAAGGGAAAGAGAGAGGGAGAGAGAGCAAGTACACACACACACACACACACACACAGACATTAGAGAGGGAGAATGAGACATTGGAGAGTGAACAAGTGAGAGAGAACAAAAGATTTGGAAAGTGAGCAAGAGAGCGAGAGGGGGGACAGGGATATTGTCGAGAGAGAGAGAGAGAGAGAGAGAGAGAGAGAGAAAGAGAGAGAGAAGGGGGGAACTGCCTCCACACATCAGGATATAAAAGCAATGTCTCCCTCCTGTTTCCGGTTGTGCATTTGCTTATTTATTTATCTCTGGGCCTATTTGTGTTCACCCAACATCTCACAGCTACTTTTGAAGTTCAGCTGGAGAGGATATCTCCTCGGTGTGAGTGTCTGTTTGTGTGTGTGCGTGCGTGCGTGTGTGTGTGCGTGCGCGCGTGCGTGCGTGTGTGTGTGTGTGTGTGTGTGTGACAATTTGTTTGACAATTGTGTTTGTGTGTGTATGTGTGGGTGTATTCCTACTCAAACATAAACATGTTGTGTTTCATACAACACTACACTGGTTTATGTAATTGTAATGTAATGGCGTTTCATAAATTGGACAGCCCTGGACAGGGACAGATGTTAAAGATGAACTATGCTAAGTTTTGTTTTAGCTCAACTTGCCAGCTTCGGAGTCATTGGAATATTTATTTGACTTACAGTATGTCAGGTTGAATGACGGCTGTCTCGCTTCCCCCTAGCGCCTCTGAGCGGAAAAAAACATGCATGCAAGTTTGTCAAAGTCTGCATATTTTCCCTTTAAAGTGCACATGGCCTTGTGTTCCTCCCTGTTGCACTAAAGCTCATTCTTTAGCTCGCCAAAAGTCCTCTCTCAAATCCCTGCAAAAAAAAAACAGCCATGTCGTGCACCTCTAAAGACATCCAGCCAGACCAGCTGAAGAACACCAAACGAGTATTTTAGGGCTTAATTATTTATAGTTAAAATATATCTGGAGCCCCGTATGGTGTTGCTAAGTGCTGTAGGACAAAGCCATTGAGACTGTGTGTCTTCAGCGCTCAGCTGGAAAAATGCTAAATGCGTTTTACTGACACTGCCAGGACTCATACGTGGATGCGAGTGTGTAGAAGGTTGTGTGTGTGTGTGAGAGAGAGAGAGAGAGAGAGAGAGAGAGAGAGAGAGAGAGAGAGAGAGAGAGAGAGAGAGAGAGAGAGAGAGAGAGAGAGAGAGAGAAGATGAGGTCACCGGGTTGCAATCCTTACCTATAGGAAACAACAGGACAACACTTGTTGACTACATTTGCAGCCAGGACATATGAGACACAGATTAATCTATTGACAATACCCAGAGAGCAGAAACAATAAGACTTAGCACAGATCAAATGCAGCTAAAATAAAAGGCTACATAAGGCAGCTTACACACTGAGAACAGCTGCCCATCAAACTCAAGTTCTTCATTCAATTAGTCAATGTAATGCAAAACAAACAATAACACATTACCTATTCCAGTCTTATACCTGCAAATATAAGCATACTCCAAATACCTCTGTCATTTATCACTGTACACACACACACACACACACACACACATACACACACACACATACACACACACACACACACAGACACACACCCATGAATATATGAATTACAGTCAGGAATTTCAAATAATTTCACTGTGGATTGATTTGACAAGGGCATCCATTGTTAAAGATAAAAGTCCTCTCAGAAGATCCACTAAAAAACTAACAAACAATAATTACGAATGCTTGATTGATTATATGCAATTAATATACTGTAGATCTTCCCACACAGTTTTTTTTTGCTAAATTATACATATGTAAATAATTAGATCACACTCCGTCAATCATAATGTCAGTTACAATCAATATGCTAAATTATGTGTAATTCATGGTTAAAACACCGAAACTTCTTAAAAACTAAACTTTAGTTAGAGCATCTCATCAATCTCAGACAATGTGTCTGTGAAAAGAATCTTTTGACTGGACAAAAGAGGCCACAGAAGCGCTATCTCTGCCTGCTGCTCACTCAGCTACAGTACGTGGAGGGGTCCCTGGGCCGTGTCCAGCTGACCCCGGTATTGAAGTGGGAGCTGGACGCGAGCGCAGGGCAGGCTGGGTAAGCTGCTGCAGTATGGATCTGGAGACGAGGAGGAGGAGGAGGAGGAGAGGGCAGGCAGGGGCCACGGGGGCAAAGCTTAGCCCAGGGATGGATTAGAGGCAGGGCCCAGGCAGGTCAAACTGCGTCTCCACCTCTACAACACACCGTGCTACACGCGGAAAAATACACACACACATACACACGTACACACACACACACACATGCACACACACAAACACACACACACATGCACACACACACACACACACACACACACACACACACACACACACACACACACACACACACACACACACACACACACACACACACACACACACACACACACACACACACACACACACACACACACACACACACATGCACACACACACACACACACACACACACACACACACACACGTCTTCAAAGCCCCAGGGGGGGTGCCGCACCAAAGCCCAGTTGAAGACCTCTGCCCCCACCGCTCCTCAACCCCCGTCGGTGGCGATCGATGGCCCCACAGCGCTCCTGGGCGGTGGGTAGGTGGGGAGGTGGACGAGGCCCAGGATTAGCTCAGTGACAGGGGCCGCTGAGGGGGCACAGGGGGGGTCAGAGACAGCTGTCCCACTCCAGGAGCTGCCACCTTGATTTCACCGCCGCTCGGTAAACAAAGACGACGGGCCTCAGATGGCGCGGGTGACATACGCGCACACACACACACACACACACACACACACACACACACACATACATACACACATACACATGTGCACACACACACACACACACACACACACACACACACACACACACACACACACACACACACACACATACATATACACACACACACACACACACACACACACACACACACACACACACACTCATACATACATACATACACACACACACACACACATACACACACACACACACTCTCGTCTCTCGGGCGTCAGATGGCGCGGGTGACACGCCCGCCATGCATTGCGGGGCTGGCGAGACGGGACTGCGGCACTGCACACCGCGCGCCTGTCACCAGTCGCCACGACAACGTGTTTCCGTTGAGCGGGTCCGGTGTCGGATCTGTCAAAACACTTTAAGTTCTGGCGCTTTTCGCCGCGCATCAAAGTGTGCAGCCAACGTAGCGGAAAAGTTTAGCGGACTGAAGGGGGGCTTGTGTTGGATAGGCAACAGAGACAGAGGAGCAAACACATCTTTGTTTCGTCTTCCTTATGGCCGTCACATTGTTCCATCGCATCAATTTGGAGTAGGACATGTAAATAAAATACCAGTAGAATAGTGTAGTGTTAGAGTAGTATACGCACAGTCAATAGAATACCAGTAGAATAGTGTTAGACTGGTGCATACCATAAAAAGGGATTTGCGTTGGTTATATTTATTTGTAAAGCTGTTACACTTGTGCCAGTGCAGACGTTTGATAGGGTCAGATGTTAACACACCCTCACAGGCCCCCTAGCTGTGACCAATGAGATGCGTTATCCAGACCCAATGTTTGTTTTCTTTTTTTATTCAGTCATCCCTCCATTTTCCTCTTCTCTTCACACTAGCTGAGGGAGGAGGAGTGAAGGAAGAGGTTTTTGTCTGGAACCCTCCTCTCTATTTCTCTCTCTCTCTCTCTCTCTCTCTCACATGCACACACACACTATCTATCTCATTCTCTCTCTATCTGTCACTCTCTCACACACACATCTCTCTCTAGCTCTCTCTATCTATCTCTTTACCCATCCTTCCTTATCCCCAGTGTCTGACCGCAGCAGCTCACTGGGCACAATGAAAAACAAAAGGATGAAGAGAGAGACAGATAGAGAGAGAGAG
>NC_085001.1:10975556-10977618 GCF_963854185.1 Sardina pilchardus
ACCATATAAATGGATCGCTAAAATGACAAATTGTTGCTGTAAGAATCCCATGCTTGTCAGGGTGTATTATTGTGGGATTTTTTTGTGATATCTCAAGTTTATCCGCTGTCCTAATGTAGCGCATAGCTGCCACAAACTACAAAATAATTCCTTCTGTAATAACCTTGCTTAATTAAAAAACTACAAATCAAAAAGATAAATGAGTAACACAGGAAATTTAATTAGAACTAAACAAATCACTTCACATAATAAACATCTCTTACAGCGATAATAATTTAAAGCATCTCAGAACGTGGACAAGTCTGTCACAACAATGAATGCTACTCACAATCAGTTTTGACTTGTTTTTCCTTCCTCTGTCTTTCCTGTGCCCCTGATTAGAGTCTGGCTCGAGATAGTTGCATGATATCAATGCCCTTTGAAGTAAGAGAAAGTTGTTAATCTAATGCATGAAGTCATATTTTATGAGCATGTGCAGTCATATTTCACTATGCAGTATACTTGAAAGTCCATAAATGTCCATGTTTAAACTCACTGTCCTGGCTTGACCAGTCATTCCCTTCACACACTCATACACACACCAGGGCTCAACATTAGCTTTTAAAAGTGGTTGCCAACTGGGCAACCAGGCATGAGGTTTTGGTTGCCAAATACAAAAAAATGGTTGCCCCATTATTAAAGGCCTGTTATTTCAGTTTTCTATGTGCACTAAAATAAGGCATATCTTTAATGCCTTGGCCCTTGGATACATACTGTCTGTATCTACAATATGTTTAATGTGGTGTGTAGGGCTAATTGAGTGCACATTGGTTGTGTGTACAGTCGGTGGAATTGAGTGACTGTCACTTTAAGAAATACGTGGTGAGAGTAATTAGCCGACACAGTCTACACTAGTGAATAATAATGGTTGCGCATAACGCATACGGATGCAATCAGAGGTGCAATTCATTGTTTTCTATAACATTCGGTTAAATAAATGTTCGAAAATGAAACAAGTCGAAGACAATCTTTTTGGGATCATAGAAGAGATAAGTATCTTTCAATGTTAATGATTTTAGTGACCACTACACGAAGGACATACATGACGATTACCTGAGCTAGCGGCAGGGGCTCTCTCCAGATGTAAAAGTTTGCCAAGGTTGCGTAGCCTTCTAAATGAACCCAAAAGTAGGCCTAAATTGCCTAAATCCCATAGCTTAGACAGGTTAGCAACACAAATGAGAGATGCAATAGAGCAAATCAACTTGATATTAACCTATTATTATGTGTTACAATAGCATCTCTTAAACTAGCAGTAGCAGCCATGTTTCGCTGTTTATGGCACTGCTGCGCGTGTGTGTGTGAGGGGGAAAAGACGCACAGGCTAGCTTCTAGGGGAGAGGGTGCCTTGTGCACACGCATGTTAGGCTTTTTCAGAAGAACATGATCATTATAGTATCGTAAAGTAGGCTAACATTAGGCATTGTGACATTTTTAGTTTAGTATCGGTGAACCGTGCAACACTATAATCTTCATGCCTACTTGAAAAAAGTTTAATTTGTTTACTATTACCTGCGTTCATTTGCCGGGCCATCCCGAGTTTTAGGAAATTAAGTTTACGTTGCCCACCACATGTATGAAATGCTGAAATGTACTGATAATTATAACCAAAAAAAAAAAGAAAATAATAATCAAACTACAGGAAAAACGGGGCAATGTTGTGGTTGCCACAGGGGCAACCAGGAGTGAGGAAATGGTTGCCACTTGTCATAATTTGGTTGCCCGGGGCTACTGGGCTACCGTTAATGTCGAGCCCTGACACACACACACACAGAGAGAGAGAGAGAAAGAGAAAGAGAGAGAGAAAGAAGGCAGCTGTTACAGTAGTCATTATAGCATGGCACTGATTAGCTTAGATGCCTTTGAATTTGCGAGCATATACATGAACATGTATTCATTTAGATAGATAGATAGATAGATAGATACTTTACTGATCCCCAAGGGGAAATTCAAGATTTAGCAAGTGCTTTTATACAAACTGACTTGAGGAATAAGGAACAGCATTTAAGCTACAGTGTGGAGG